>NC_068982.1:129259470-129272238 GCF_001194135.2 Octopus bimaculoides
TTAGACTTCTTTTTCATGCTTGTTTGAAATGATTACTGCGGAAACAAACCGTTACGTAGAATGTAAACAAACCGGAAAAAAAAGATAGCTTGTGGTTTCCTGCAACTGTAGATGAAATACAAGCATCTTTTGCCATAAATATTATTATGGGTATTAGACAATTACCCAGAATAACAAATTACTGGAGCGATCAAGAACCTTTTGGCGATGAATATATTTCCTGTATTATGAACGAGTACGAGTCGTGAAGCTGAACCAATATTTACATGTGAGAGACACTAGCAGTACCCCCATCCCCACCCAAAGTACGTGGAGAACTTTGAGACAAAAATTATGCAATAGAATTGATTAAGAACCCTTTCTTTAATTATGTTCCAAATATCACATTAATATGTTGATAAATAAAAAAGTTACAGGTGTTTAATGAGACTACTCTAAATTCGTGATTATTTTAGAATTTAATTGAAACTCATGAGGGGTGTATTTTGGTCAGAAATATAGTAACGAAATGGTTAAAAGTATTCATTAAGAATTGAGGCACATCAAAGTATAGAATGCCACCGATTGACTAAAAGAATCACACAGAGCAGACAATGAAAAAACCCATTATTGTAGACATCAATTATATACAATTGGATACTGTTATTGGGTAATTTGCAATTCTAATTATCTGATAAATTGAGAAACTCTTAATCTGGAACAAGTATAATAAATTATTGGCCAACTATCAGTTAACTATCTAACGGATGTTAAATGATGATTATGATGTATGTATGCATCTGTGTCTAGATATCACATGATGGTTATAAATGAGCATCATAGTTGTACAAACGAGGTTGTTTGTTTAGTCTTCTGTAAAAAAAATATTACCTTGTTTGAGACAGGTGGGGATTGGTGATAGAGAGGGGATCCAGTCATAGAAAATATGCCTCAACAATTTCCATCTGACCCATGTAAGCATGGGAAGTGGACATTAAATGATGATGAATGATCATTCAACATACAGAGATGTTTGGTAAAATGGTCATTGAAATAACAGCCCATTTATTCAATATATACAATAGGTTACAGTGAAGGTGCATGGCTCAGTGGTTAGAGCGTCGAGCTTATGATCGTGAGGTTGTGAGTTCGAATCCCGGACTGGGCTGTGTGTTGTGTTCTTGAGCAAGACACTTTATTCACATTGCTCCAGTTCACTCAGTTGTAGAAATGAGTTGCGACGTCACTGGTGCCAAACTGTATTGGCTTTTGTCTTTCCCTTGGATAACACTGGTGGCATGGAGAGGGGAATCCGGTATGCATGGGTGACTGCTGGTCTTCCATAAATAACCTTGCCCGAACTTGTGCCTGGGAGAGTAACTTCCTAGGTGCAATCCCATGGTCAATCATGACCGAAGGGGCTCTCCGCAACAATAGGTTACAGTGTTTGCTTGTGATAAAATAAGTTAATATAATCGACTATCTTCTTATATAAATTATGAATTCTTTGCATGTTTGTGAAGCTTGAGTATATACACTGAGAATAGCTCACATGTCATGACCTGAACCCATGTTACATGCACACAAACATCCTAGATTTCATTTTAAAAAAACCATCCAGCTGATTAGCAGATTCATTCAATAACTCAATACAATCACTAGTTCTTATATATATATATATAACATCTTCTACTACTACTATAATGACTTTTGATCCTGTGAATATACAAATTGTGTCTACCTTCACCCAAAACTACCTAATCCCCCAACATCTCCTGTTGTCGTCCTTACTTGTCCCATGCCCTTGCAAAAAAAAAAAATACCTCTTTGTTCCTTGCTACAATTCACTCTCAGCTCACACTGTCTTCGCAGGTATGAACTACATGAACAAAACTTAAACACCCGTCATATCAACCTCATCGACTCAATAAAAAATACCACTTTGGATAAAAGGTTGCTGTCAATGGTAACAGTGATGTCTAGAAAAGTGACAATGATAAAAATATGCCAAATAATATCTGAAGGATTAAAATTGTTAATAAGGGAGATGAGGCTGGAGAGTTTCTCCTTGACAAGTGGCAAATATGTGGATTTTCATGTAACAAAGGGATCAGCCTAATTACAGCCTCCAGTAACTTGTATTTTTCTTTTTACCTTTTCCTCTACCTCCTTTGAATTTAATACTTACATTTAATTATCATAAGTTTCATAATTTCTGATACAAATCCCAATTATTCACTTGATGACTGACATTTTCACTCACCTAGGTAGCAGAAGTTTACAGAATAATATGTACTGTTGCTATAACTATTAAAAGATATCTTGTTTTCTGGGATCTTTAATATCTCAAAGTAAGGAGATTACTGAAGCTAATATTACACAACCAGCCACAGGAATGTAAAATCTTTCTTAATAAATGTGTTTCTCAAAGGGTACTGTTACAACTTTGTTAGGTTGTAACAGCAAATTATATGTGTGTGTGGTAAAAACTGAAAATACTTGAAGCATTACATGTATATTGCACAAGAGTGGCTGTGTGGTAAGAAGTTTGCTTCCCAACCACATGGATCTGGGTTCAGTACCACTGCATGGCATCTTGGACATGTGCCTTCTACTATAGACTCAGGCCAACCAAAGCCTTGTGAGTGGATTTGAGGGGGGGGGGGTTGCCTCCCCTCTCTGCTGCTTGACAATTAGCCCTGGTGTATTCACATCTCTGTAACTTAGCAGACTGGCATAGATCAGACTACATGGATCTGAGTTCATTCCCACAGCATGGTACTCTGGAGAAGTGTCTTCTACCATAGCCCCAGGCCAACCAAAGTCTTGTGAGTGGATTTGCTTCTAGAACTCAGTTTCGCTGACATGGGCGGGTCTTCTCAAGAACTTCATATTGCCAGACAACTTGGTCCATTGTTATTTCCTCTGTGAGGCCCAACTTCCTGAGATTGGTCCTCACCACTTCATCCCATGTCTTCCTGGGTCTCCCACTTCCGTGGGTACTGTCCACTTTCAGTGATTTGCACTTCTTGATGCAGCTGTCCTCATTCACACACATTACATGTCCAAAGCAAAGTAGTCTTCTCTCTTGCATGCTACATCTGATTCCTCTTATGCCCTATTTTTCTCTCAATACATTTGCACTTTGCTGTACACGTGCACTGATGTTGCACATCCAACAGAGCATGCCACCTTTGTTTCTTTCCAGTCTACGCATGTCTTCTGCATTCAGAGCCCATGTCTCACTACCATGGTGTATAGCTGCTTGCACACAAGCATCATATAGTCTACCTTTCTCTCTGAGAGAGAGTCCTTTTGTTGCCAACAGAGGTAATAGCTCTCTGAACTTCCTCCACCCAATTCTTATTCTAGAAACAATACTTTCAGAGTATCCCCCACCATTGCTTATTTGGTCACCTAGGTAATAGAAACTATCTACAACCTTAAGAGAGCCTCCTGGGCATTTGAGAGAATCTAATTCCCATGTGCTCTTAGTGCTTATTGTTCCTGCACAACTGTCACATACAAAGACAACTTTATCTGTTAATTTACCTGTGATTCCACTGCACCTCTTATGTGTCCATAATTTACACTGTGTGCATCGAATAGAATTTCTTCCAACTCCTTTCCTACATATTGAGCAGGGCCATTTAACTGACGGAAAGAGAGTTTTATCTTCTTTCTTACTAACAACCACTTTTGTTTTAGCTAGGTTAACTTTAAGGCCCTTTGATTCCAGGTTTTGTTTCCATATCTGGAATTTCTTCTCCAATTCTGCTAAAGATTCTGTAATAAGAGCAAGGTCATCAGCATATATCAGTTCCCATGGGCACCTAGTTTTGAATTCCTCTGTTATGGCACGGAGGATTATAATGAATAAGAGTATGCTGAGAACTGAGCCCCTGGTGAACTCCTACCTGAATGCTAAATTCATCACTTTATTCATGGCTGACTCTCACCTTACTGATAGCACCACTGTACATGGCTTGTACAGCTCTAACAAGCCACCACTCTATTCCTAACTTCCTTAGAGACCACCATATAACAGAGCGAGGAACTCTGTCGAAAGTTTTCTCCAGGTCAATGAAGGCTAAGTACAATGGCTTACTTTTGGTTAAGTACTCACTAGGAAGATGGCATCTGTGGTACTCTTCCCAGGTACAAAACCAAACTGCATCCCATCTAGTTTGATTTTATTTCTAATCAATTGAGCAATAACCCTCTTGGTAACTGTCATGACTTGGTCTAGCAATTTAATGCCTCTGTAGTTGTTTCTATCTAAGCCATCACCTTTACCCTTGAAGCCGCTAACTATAATACACCAGCCATTGGGAATGGTGCCTTTCCGAATAGTCATAGGGAAGAATCGCAAGATGGATTCTTCAAGCCAAGCCAACTAGCAGGAGACCTTGGTGTAAACCAAAATTAAGACAGTTGGATAATATCCATAAGTCTCAATTGATTATGCTTGGGCATCCAGCCAGAAAATCTAATGACAGTTGCTTCTGACAGGACCCTATGGATGAGATATCTGAGAACTCTACCACCACAACACTTCCAGGAATAGTGGGCAGAGAAGCTGGAAGGATGGATAATTGTTGATTATGTGTTGTCATTGAGATTTATTCTAAAATAACCTTCACTACGTTTACACAACTAAAATAGATTTATGTTGTATTATCAACATGACTGGCCCTAGGAAAATATTAATTTGTTTGGAAACAGTTAAGCATTGGTAACAGGAAAAGTATCCAACCATAGAAAAATAGACATTAAATAATAATGTTGATGATATGTGTGTGCATGTGTAGATAACTTTTACATTAGCTTTTTCTACAACAGCATACATTGGACAAGTCATCAGGGACCCTATTCAGCTCATACAGTCCATTGTTTTCTATGGATATCCTTTCTATTTCTTATCACTTTAGAAGTATATTGTGTGCATTCTATCACAACACCAGCACTAAAAGGCTCCTGTGTCCTTGACAAGACTAAAGAGTATTCTCTGTGTATAAATGGTGGCTACATGTGTGTGTGTGATCTTTTTAAGTGTTTTGATGCTATTATCTCAATTTCAACCACTGCAATGTTTCAACAGGTTCATTGTTTTAAGAGGAGAATGAACAGAGATAAGGTAGGGTGGAAGGGATAGGGATAGCCAAAGCCAAAATACACTATTTAATAATTCAAGACATGGACTCCAGAAGCTACATTGCAAGGCTACCCATCTATGAGAGCAATACCCAATTAAAAATAGTACAAATTAGAGGGAATCCTTTAGTTCTTGTGTAAAGAAACCTCTTTATTGGTGGCATGATGAACTCTGTACACCTAGTACATGTTATAAAGTGGTTAGTGATAGGAAGGACATCTTGTAGAAAACCTGCCTACCTAAGAAATTAGTTATTCCAGATAAGAACAAATTCAGGGTAGAAAGAAGACAACAATCCCGTTCACGTGGGACAAGCTCTCTATTGCCAGTAGCACAATAAAATACATCCAGTCCACACTATAAGACACAATACCAAGGGTGACAGGTTGTTGTTAGCACCAAGTTCGGCACTGTCATGGTATTAGCTGTCAGAAGTGAGGGTAGAAAAATCTGAAGGAACGTTACTGCTGGTTTGAGTTGATTCTTTGGCTACTGACAGCTAATACCATGACTGGCCGGAGCGAGCTATATGTCTGTCTGTCTCTCTCTATCTATCACTCGAAAGTTATTGGAACAAATTTGACACCTATATCCATGCGTTTGAAAACACACAGAGTATAAGGGTACTACTAAAGCAGAGTGGTCCCGAACGCGCAGTCGCGCGTCCGCGCTAGCTAGTCGTGAGTGGTCGATCCTATTATTTTTAAACTTCAAACTTCATTTGTTTTCTATTTTGATAAATTGTCTCTGTTGAAAATTATATTTTTATATTTTAAATAATTTGCAATTTCAGAAAATATATTTTTATATTAAATTTGCGTTTTCTAATTTGATAAATTCTACGGACACAAACAGAGGTGAACGAGTGATAGATAGATAGATATATATATATAGAGAGAGAGAGAGATAGTGAGATAGACAGACAGACAGACAGATAGATAGCTCCGGCTAGTCAGTAGCCAAAGAATCAACTCAAACCAGCAGTAACGTTCCTTGTCAGTTCTACTTTCAATTCTGACAGCTAATACCATGACAGTGCCCCAAGTTCACGTATGTGAACTCAAATCAACCTCTATAAGACTAAGTATATTTTACATACAAAATCAGGACATAAATCCCTGTATTGTCCATATGATTTCCAGCATCTCTGGAGATGATACGAGAAAGATGTTATTCTTGTGGGTTAGTTGTAGCTGGAGAAGAAAAAGAGCTGAAAGTGTGTACACCTAAAACGCAGTTCTGGGGGAAAATTGTTTTGTATGTTGTCTGGAATGACACAATATGCGGGGGAGGAGTTAGGGTGTGCAATATGCGGGGGAGGAGAGACAGATTCATTAATTGGAGTAGAAGTAGCGGTAGAAGAAACAGCGACAGATAGAGCTGTAAGCTCAAAACTTACTTATTTGGTAGACTGTGAAAGATTTTCGGGTAGGGTACAATATAGCGTGTTCGTGAACATGATGGGGTATAGCTATCTCATGCAAAAATACCTGAGTACATTTTCATCTTAGACTAACCAATCAATTTCCCTACCTACAAAATTAGTCTTGTGACTAATCAAAATAAATTATTAGTTTTGTTTGTTTGTTTTTTCAATATTTATTTTAAGATTTAACACGATCATAACTTTAAGGGGTTTAGATTCAAATGGGAAAAGCAAGTAAATTGCATTTCATTGTCTCTTTATATGAAAAATGAAGATTTTAAAAAAATAATGAAGATATTCAAAAATATCAAAACAAAATAAAAGAAAATCAATATTCCATGTCAGTTAATTTAACCATCCAATTATGTCGAGTTATATTGTTCAATATATTTTCCCATCAATACATGTTTACAACGATAGCGAACATCGTATCATCGCCGCACTGATATATCTAGAATTAACAAAAATAAGCACCATTTTTTAAATAGGGAGTCCGCTTTACACCATAACAAAAAGAAAAACAATTTACTCTTCCAATACCTAATATATCGTTCATGGCTATATATACAAAGTAAATATTTGATATATATAAATATTCATTACAATTAAAGTGTGTATATATGTAAGTGCCAACGAACGAAACCCTCAGCCCTTACATCAACCCCAATGCACATCCAGTACTTATTTCATCGACCACGAAAGGATGAAAGACAAAGTCGACCGCGGCAAAATATTAACTCAGAACGTAAAGACAGATGAAATGCCGCCAAGCATTTTGTCCAAGGTGCTCAGTCAAAAATTAACTATATATAATAATATGCATACATAAACTCATAATTCGAGTTCTATTTTTCTGTTAGCATCACTAAGCCCATATATATATATATATATATATATGTGTGTGTGTTTTCAAAATGAGATACAAAGTTTGGGTGAGAGCCAAACACGTAACTCGGATGCCCCACTCAATATCTATTTGTATTACTTTAATTAACAAATTAAGGAATTTTTAATTGTTTTTCAGCTTTTTTAAACTTTTGTTTCTGATTTAGATTTAATAAGTCCGCCATGTATATATTCAAATAGTTGCTCACAAGATGTTAAATAGAAAGTTGTCTTCAAGTAGACATTAGGAATATGATAGAAAGACACACTGAAGTTCTATATAAACAATAAACATACCTGGCCGTAACAACGTGGTCAACGCCATCGACTTATTGCTATATTCCGGTGGTACGGAATGGTCTAATATATCAACACCAGTAATAAATATATGTGCCCAGTTCTAAGAAGATTATCCAAATTAGATCATTTACCAAACTGGGTCGTGATATGAAAAAAAGAGTAGAATAACCTACCTCACTTCAATGAAAATCAAAATGTTTAAATAACGAAGTACAAGTAAGGGTGGGGAGTGACGAGAATCTCGAAATAAAACAAAAGTGAAAATAATTCACGAAATATTTTAAAATTTGAAGTCTAATTAATCCAATTTTACTTAAAATGAAATACGATAAATGCTCTTGCAATGATTTTTTATTTATAAAACAAATGTATTTATATTCTCTCGCCTGCGATATTTGACTGACGTTAAACATAATTTAGTTCGCAACAACATGGCGATAAGTGTTTTAAAATATTGACCACAGTGTTTAACATTTATATATAAAAGAGACGTCTAAGATGAGAAAAATCGCAGATAACCGTGAGGGAATATATTTACTTCTATCAAAGGGGCACATTTTGTCTGGCTGTGATGTTCAAAAACTTCGTGATTCCTCCACAATCGGAGAATGGAGTCCTGGAATCACCTATGGCAACAATCGAAAGTCAATCTTCATACGAGGGTTCGACACAAACCCGATGCTTAAATGCAGAAAAGCAATTGATGGAGTTGCCTGAAGATATACTTTATCTATTGTTTCGTTACTTGGATCTTTGTTCCTTGGGACGCCTATGCCGTGTTTGTCGGAAACTGCGTCGTCTGATATATACAGACTGTGTATGGCTGCGATTCACCAGACAACAGATGGTGATTAAAGATCTGGGTCATCGGCCTAAAGGCAAGTACGTATCTCACTTTTAATCATTCTCTAGTTTCTTTCTCTCTCACAACACACACATATAATATATATATATATGAATATATATTTACGTATCATGTATATAGGCTATTTAAAAACGATTACGCTAGTCTATGTCAAAATCATGTCAAATATTTTAAAGCTAGGGCGTTGGCATTCCCTATGATCTTCATTTGTTTCTTACATCAACATATCCTTCAGGGTAAAAAGGGACATTTTAAACCGATACTGTACTATCATTTACACTAAAACAATATGGTGATGTATGCCTCAAATCTTATTTGATCGAAATTTTGGAAACGCTAATTAATTGCTCCTTTATTATGTTAGCGATTATCGTCCTTTACATCTTTACGTGGACCAGTTAGAAAAAGTGACCAAATCACCAGCTTATGAAAATTTAATGTCTCAAGAAAGAAATCAGGAACCCTGAAAGACTGATGACAGCATGATAAGTAGGCAAACATTTCGAAAGATCGCCTGTCGATTCCGAAGCGATTTAAACTTAGAAGAATCAGCTGGAAGGAATACCACTAGACAAAACTACCAGAAAAACAAGCACAGATAATCAACCAGACCCGTCAAAGAAGCAGGCTAGTCGATGAATCACCATTAGTCCTAATGATGGTCACTGAAGCGATTGCATGCCGGAATCAGCCAGGTGACCCCTGCTCACGACGTCCACGATGACTGTCCTCTTACTCACCTTGAAGGTGCCTCAGGTGTGGTGCCGGATTTAAGACAAATGAGGCCCTGTGCTAGTTATGAGTCCCCTTATTTGGACAGTCAGGCATACATACTCAGGAAATTTATCGTAAAAAATTCTTTGGATCGGAAGATGGGCCCGCCTGGTGAAACGGGGTCCCTATGCTTAAGCACAATGGTAAATCCGGTACTGCTCAGATGCAACAGTTCAGGGGGTTTAAGATCATGCGAGTTAGAAGACCACTTGATGTTAGGGATCACAAAATCACATGGTTCTCTCATATCTTATTGGACACAAAACTCAAAAATAACCAGTAAGATGCAATTACTTGTTTTGAAAATGTCATTAACCCCAGTTACAACACAACATAACATAAACAATATTCAGTACTGGGAAATTAACAGGTTACAAAATTTTTTAAATCTTAATAAATCAAGAGACCTCAGTTAATATTTATTTATGTAGATGTGCCAGTCAAGCCCTAGGGATTAATGGTATCAACTAACCACCTCCCTGTCAAAGCTGCTGGTCTTGTGCCTATATTTCATAATAGAATGTATAGTTCTTCATGATAAAACCATAACTCTCCTCATAAATATTAGTGTTTCTTGATTATAAAAACTATCATAAAATATATTGATAATACAACTTATGCATGAAATTTTGTTGTGTCTTGGGAGGGTCATTATGCCAGTGATAAATGCATGCACAGTCTTTATTTCACTTCTTTATTATTTGTCCATCGTTTAACTACTCAACCAATTAATCGATTAATCAATCAATCATGTTTGTCAAAGTCCTTTCATTGCCCTCCATGACTGATGACCACAAGGTATATGGATTGTTGCACCAAACAGCTTAAGGCAGCTGTTTTGGAAAGTTTTCAGGCCTTTTGTTTTATGAAAACACTTTTGTTTTTGAAATTAGTAAATTTATTTCCATTAGTCCAATTTTGTTTAATTTGTTACATCTCTTTTGTTCTGTAATGGAGCTTAATGATATTTTCAAAACAAACAGTCACATTTGGCTTACAACTGTTTTTATGACTGATTCTCAAACATTTTCTTCTAATGGACTCCCTCATGTGAAAACCCAAGCAAAAGTCTCTTCTAGATAGAAGTTGCATTTAGTTTATGTACCTTTGAAATTTCTTTTATGATCCTGGTTTGAAAACCCTTGGTGTATGATCTGTAGCCAATGTCCTTGTGCACTACATGTCTCATAACAGGCTGTTCAACCAGGTGGGGTTGTTGATTATGCCCTGGACTTACCTGGTTGTCCTAACCTCTGATCTCTAAGAATGTTCCTTTCTTTTGGTCTTGCATGACACATTTTCACCAAAGGCCTCTTTGCCAATGCTGAACAGGAAGAACTTGGCCTTATTCAAGAAACAGGTAATCTCTAAGTCAGTGTAGTCAGTGACTAGAGTGTGAGCTCAGCATGACCTTTCATTTCTTATGGTAGATTGGTATCTGCCATGTTGATGCTGCTGGTGTATCTAAAAGACAAATGTGGAAGTTAAAATTTAGCATGATATCCTGCAACATTATATAAGATTGTCTTCTATTTATGGTCATCAAAAGTTTGTTCACAAATATCCAGCACACCCTGCATGTGAGTGCATGTAAATAATATACCATTATCATCAGCATAATTTAGCATCCATTTTCCATGCTGGCATGGGTTAGATGGTTTAACTGGAAATAGTAAGCCAGAGAGCTATACCAGGCTCCAGTCTGATTTAGCTTGATTTCTATGGCTGGTTGCCCTTCCTAATGCCAACCACTCCAAGAGTGTAGTGGTTGCCTTTTATGTGTCACCAGCACTGGGCACAACTACGATTTCACTTGGCTTGCATATCTCCTCAAACACAGCAACTTGCCAAAGGTCTCGATCACTTGTCATCACCTTCATGAGATCCAACATCCAAAGATCATGCTTCACCACTTCATTCCATGTCTTCCTGGGTCTACCTCTTCCACAAAACCAATGCCAGTATGAAAAGTAGATGTTAAATGATGATGATGATGAGAATTATATATATATATATATATATATATATATATATATATACACACACACACACACAAACATACACACACACACATACATTCAGCACCATTTAATGTCCATGTTACAGTGTGTCCTGGGTGCTTTTTACATAGCACCAGCACTAGTGAGGTTAACATGCAGCTTGCAAGACTAAGGTCACTTACAACTAAGTGGGGCTGCAGTTGAGAGGGAGGTGGATTTATGGGGCTCTAGAGTGAGGGATTAAAGTGAGAGAGAGAGAGAGAGAGGGCAAAAACAGAACAAGTTTCTTGCTGTAGGGGAGCTACTCACATAGAAGTGAGAAAAATGGTGATTAGGTGGACCTTGAGATACAAGGTGAATGGAGACAGGAGAGCAAGAAGTGTAGGTGGATAGAGGTTGCAAGAGTGTATGGGTGAGTGAGAAATGATTAAGGGAATAGTGAGAACATGAATATGACGAACAAGTGTTGTGGGATGATATGTAGAGGAAGTAAGAAAGAATAGGTGACAACTGTGGAAATTGGGTAGGGTTGATAGGGATTGATGAATAACCAGTGTTGAGTTGAAGAGAGATGATGGACGTGCAGACAAGGGGATGGGGTGGTGAAGGGCAGCAGAATAGTAATACTAATAATAATCCTTTTTATCATAGGCACAAAGCTTGAAATTTTTTTTGTGGGTGGATAGTTGATTGCATCAGCCCCGAAAGGATGAAAAGCAAAGTTGACCTTCGCAGAATTTGAACTCAGAACATAAAGATAGATGAAATACTGGTAGTATTTAATAATAATAATAATAATAATAATAATAATACATCAGAGAAGGCAAGAAAGAGTGAGGATGAGCAAAAGGGAAAAAAGTTGGGTAGAATGTAAGTGTGTAGTGCAGATGTAGTGTATACAGAGAGGAGGAGGTGTATGATGGTGCAGGAGAGATAATTTGGTGATCAATGTAAAATGTGGGTAAAGAGAACAGTATTAAGAATGAATGATGGATAGCAAGTGAAATGGTTCTAGGTAGTAAAAAGGATCAGTGCCTTCAAGGAAAGTATGCAGTTCTGCTCACATATACAGCAGCAGAAGGGTTAGTACAGTTAGAAAGATGATGAGTGATGGGAATGTCTTGAGGAAGAAATTAGCCAGGTGGTGGTGAGCTGTTTTGCATATGTATATATAAAATACAAAACGGGACAAGAAGGCAAAACATCCAGACAGTTAGGTGATATAAAAAAGGGACAACAAAACATCCAGATAGATGATACAGAGAAAACAAGGACAGGTCATTCGGAGTTTTCTTTCCTCAATCAAGTTCCAGATTATCTTTGCAAGTTCAGCTGGTTATACTCAAGATTGCTCCAATCTGGCCAGCCCCAAGGAAAAACTAAG
>NC_068982.1:129272248-129294896 GCF_001194135.2 Octopus bimaculoides
AATGGAGAACGTTACACAAATACAAATAACAGGACATAACAACAGGTGTCTTTCAACTGAGACTTGAGATGTCAAGCTAAGTAAAAGTGTGGTTGTCCTTGCATACAGGCATGTCCCTTGCATCCCTCTCCAGTTGAGCATTCTTAATCTTGTGATCTCATGGGTGCTGGTGCCATATAAAAAGCACTCTTACCAGTTCCACATAAGCACACCTGTGCTGATGCTGTGTAAAAGCACCCAGTACACTCTGTAAAGTGGTTGGTGTTAGGAAGGGTATCCAGTCACAGAAACCATGCTAAAATAAACATGGAGCCTGGGCAGCTCTTCAGCTGGCCAGCTCAAGTCAAAGTGTCCAACCCATGGAATAGGGATGTTAAATGATGATGATGATGATAAAAATAAGGTACATCTAGTTTTTAATCATTTCAATGGGTTTAATTCAGATTATTATCCCTGGGATGTTTGATCTTGATTAATAAAAATGAAAGGAACTGCTAAACTCAAAGATTGTAGACACTGGATAGTGTCATGTTAAATAAACTGGATGGTCATATCTAAAATGCCTTTAATTATAGTTTGTTTAATTAGATTTGATGTGTAGCTAAACACAAATTAATTGGAGTACATGGTATCTACTCATATATTGCCAACTTCCATGTTGTTTACCCCAAGGCAGCCATGATTAGAAAGACTTATGATCATCTCATCTTTCTTCTAACAATGTATTTATATTTAGGACTACATTATCCTCTGCATCTTTTTGGTGTAATTTAAAAGAAATTTAGCTATTGTTTGAGGCATCCTCATGTCAGGTTGATAGACTACATACTTTAATATATTATGTTAATTCTGTTTTCTGTACACTTTCCTTAGTAAAATTGAATGATGCATTGTCGAATGAATAATTTTTATTTCAAGTGAGCCTTATAGAAATAATTTTACACTTCTGTCTTCTAATGAAATTGTTTCCCTGAAAATATGTTGCTAATGCATTTTGGCAAATGAAAGTTACCACTTCCTCTTTCTCCTTTAAAAATCTCAGACATTGTGTTAAAATTGACACTGTTTCAATTGTTTGGTGTCATGGTAGGTTCCCAGCAAAATTAATCTTAAAATTAGTCTTGATGCTCAGTTGGAACCATTTCATTTCAGTTTCTTAGTTAAACTTGTAAAAACACAATATTGCATTTCTCTGTGTTATTTAAAAAAAAAAAAAAACCATTGGCATTGTGGTAGCTTGTTTTTGTTTAACTTTTACTCATTAAAAAGGGCTTATGCTTCTCGCCTTTTGAGTTCAAAAAGTTAATCTGATTCATTTCTCTTAAGACACATCTCTTTTAACCTCTCTAATGCCTGATGTTTCATAATTATGTTAGAAATTCTGTTTTTTACTCAATTTAGATCCTGCACACCTAACTTGAAAGAGCAGTACCGTGTGACTAGAAACTGGATTAAAGGGAGGAATCGAGAGACTGCGGTTGTGAAATATCGTTCAAAGTAAGTTAAAACTCTTTCATTTTGTGTAATTTTAATATTTTATCTGCTTACAGCTGAGTTGAAGGATGTCCATGACCAACGCACTTAGTTCTCTACCACTAGCTCTGGGTAGGCATCATAAGCTTGTATAGTACATTGATGAATAATTTGTTGGTTTGTGCTAGTTCTTCATGACCTCACTATTTTCTGGAAGTCATCGCTCTCAGTTTCTTCTGGTATTGACTACGCTCGAATGGTGCTTTTTACATGCCACCAGCATGGGAGCCAGTCAGGTGACACTGGCATCAGCCATGACAATGATTTCACTTGACTCAACAGGTCTTCTCAAGCACAGCATATTGCCCAATGATTGAAGGTTACTTTTAAACAGGCCAGATATATGACACTGGCAAAAATGTGAAACTTGAAGTGGAATTTTCTTTTTCTTGTACTCCAAATTTCAGCCACTATTTATGGACATTAAAAGTTTTAATAGTTTCTTAAAATTACATCCTATTTTTTGCAAGTCTTTCAACTGTAGCAATACTGGGACACCACTTTATAGGGTTTAATTGACCCCAATGCTTATTCTATCAGTTTCTTTTGCTGAACTGCTAAGTTAGAGGGACAAAAACAAATCAACACTGGTTGTCAAGTGAGCCAGGGGCTGGGATAAACAGCACGTGTGCACACACACACGCACTGGACTTCTTACAGTTTCCATCTAGCAATCCAACTCACAAAGCTTTGGTTAGCCCAGGAGATACTCATCCAAGATGCCATGTAATAGGAACCCAAAACCATGTGGTTGTGAAACGAGCTTCTCAACCACACAGCTATGCCTGTGTGAATCAATTTGTGGGTCTATAATTGATTTATTTAAGAAACTAGAGAGCTGTTTGATATATGTTTGTTTAACATACATAATGAAAGCAATTACAGTAATTATTTCAATCATTTTATTGAGACAAGAACATTCTTGTTAACAGTTTAGTGGCAGATATTATAAGAAAGCTAATTACTATGAAACTGCTGGCAGTCCATCATAAACTTAGTTAAATTATGAAAAATCATCCAGTTCATGCCAGTATTAAAAAAAAATGAGCATGTCAAAACATTTAATTTCAATAAAATAGTATTCTACCATCCAAAGATTTTTTTCATGCATATAAATACCATTAAATAAATTAAAAATATAAATTATTTTAAAATTCTTGTAATGTATGTTGTTTTATCTTACATATATACTGCAAAACCTTTAATTGAATGTACTTTGCTTTGTTAATGTGGTTTTGAATGAAAATTTTCATGAGATGTCATTTTGATATATCTTTCAGACAGCTTCCATGGATGCATTTTGATGACGATTATAATAAAACAATGTGGTTATCTATTGGCTCATACATAAAGTGCTATAAAGTTCTTACAAATGGGCTCTTTCATGAAAACTGTCAACGAATGCTTGGACCATTGCCGAGTGATGTGACTCGATTTGTACTTAAAGATTCTGTAATTGTCACTGGATGTAGGTCAGTAGTATTTTTTTTATTTGTATGCATACATATATCTGTTATCATTATATGCCTATTAAAAAGGTGGTGAGCTGGCAGAATCATTAGCACACTGGACGAAATGTTTAGTGGTATTTCACCTGTCGCAACGTTGTGAGTTCAAATTCCGCCAAGGTTGACTTTGCCTTTCATCCTTTCAGGTCGATAAATTAAGTAATTGATTATCTCCCTCCTCCAAATTTCATGCCTTGTGCTTATAGTAGAAAGGATTACATGCCTATTAAAACTATCTTTTTAATCAATCACTAAAACTTCATTAATATCCATATCAGAGGTTATAAAGAAACATTAGTAATTTTATTTCAGATCAGTGTAAATATAAGTTTCATGGAGTATTTCAGTTTAAACACTGATTCTCAGTAAGGAGTTTTTAATAAATATTTGTTCATGAAAATCTTGCTCTGTGTGTGTGTGTGTGTGTGTGTGTGCATAGACATGGTTGTGTGGGTATGGAATTTGCTCGTCTCAGATTCTATCCCATAACATGCTTGGGAGTGGAATTGGCAGACAAAATATACAGAAGCCCATCATAAACATTGTGTGTGTGCATAAATATATATATATATATATACATTTGTGTGTATTATGTATGTTATCATCATCATCATCATCATCGTTTAACATCCATTGTCCATGTTGGCATGGGTTGGACAGTTTGACTGAAAACTGGTAAACAAGGGAGCTGCTCCAGGTTCCAATCTGATTTGGCAAAGTTTCTGCCTCTGTGAGACCCAACGTTTGAATGGTGCTTTTTACGTGCCGCCAGCATGGGTGTGAGTTATGTGACACTGACATAGGCCATAACTACAATTTCACTTGGCTTGATGGGTCTTTTCATGCACGGCATATCGCCAAAGGTCTCAATCACTTGTCAGTGCCTCCACGAGGCCCATCATTTGAAGCTCATGCTTCACCAACTCATCCCATGTTTTCCTGGGTATGCCTCCTCCACAGGTTCCTGCCATTGTTAGAGTTCAGCGCTTCTTCACACAGCTGTGTGTGTGTGTATATATATATATATATATATATATGGAATCTTCTATCAACATTGGTCATATTTTGTTAGATTTCATTTGTAAATTTAAAAATGGTGAATTATTTCGTGGTTATAAATACTTTGGAAAACAGTGTAACCAGGTCTTTGACATTGAGTAAATTATTGGTAACTATTGTATTGACCATTGAGTGCTAAAGACTAAAATTTATTTAACAGATGTCAGGCCCTCCTCCTATGAGCCTTCCTCTGTAAAAGATGACTGTATGTGTGTGTGTGTGTGTATGTTCAGTCAAGGGCTAGATTTTTTGTTGAAGATTGACAGTTGTCTGTGCAATCAAGTCTCACTTCTCCACATCACTGATGTTCATCCAGAAGAGAGGCCAGCAACTTATGCTGATACAGTTTAGCATCACTGATGTCACAGACATTTCTCTCAGAATGCAAAATGCCTGAACAGATATTACAAAATGTATTTCCCTAACCTTCAGATATAAGATTAAAGTAGAAGCCAAGTTGTTTTGCTTCATTCTATGAAATAACAAATGATAATTATTTAAAACCATGTTATTTCTTTTTCTTATCTGTCTTTTAACTGCTTTTTGTCTTATATTTTCCATTAAACTCTGTTCCACTAAAATATTGATTTTTTTTATTAAGTTAATTTTGGACATCAAGTGCATTTTAGAATATCTGTTTTCAGAAATGTTTATTTTTCCTTTACACTTGGGGCATAAAATTAAAAAGAAAATATTTTTCTTCAAATGTGAATATGATCTTGTAACACTGTGTTTTTTGTAATAGTAATTTTGAAATGTTTAACTTTCATCTTTTAGAGAAGGGAGCGTGGTGGCTTGGGATAGTAACACACAGGAGAAGCTGTTCCACTGTGCAAATGTCCACAAAGAAGATTCTCAATGTGTGGATTTTCATGGTGACATCATTGTTTCAGGTTCTCGGGATGCAACTCTCAAGGTAAAAATTATCATAATTTCAGATTCTTCTGTAGCTGGTTTATTCTCAAGCCTAACAAGCTAAAAATGTACCTCTATGTGGAGGGAATTGACTATAGAAAAATATATTACCCAACATTATATGCATACTAGCAGGATACAGTGCATGAGGTTGAGTGAGGGAAAGATGTTGATATAGAGGCAGGAATTTTGAGAAACTGTCTTTGTAATTTTGTTGTAATAGGAATTATTTATTCTAAAACTATTTTTAATGCAAAAATAGTAACCAATAGTTGTTTCAAAATATGTTTTAAGCTACAATTACCTTAATATCATCATTATCATATGCATAATATTATGTAAAAATGAAGCAAAGATTTGATATTGGTACAAGATAATTTGGGCATTAATTTTCTCAGCTAGTCTGCATTAGATGAGTCTAATAATTCATTTCTGTATCATAATCTTGTGTCATCTCATTTGTGAGGTCTTGTATTCTTTGCACTAAACTCCCAATCAAGTACTCATATTGGTTCTTTTCCCCATCTCTGTGGAAGAAAACAACTGTGTTTAGACTCGAGAGAGAGTTGGGTTCCACCAAATTTTAGAAATATTCAAAATGTACCATATGTTACAATGATGCCCCTACAACTCCACTGATTTTACATAATAATAAACAATATTGGTTCCTCTAAATAAAACTGAACTTATTGCTGATTTTATGCATTCTTTGTCAGATGTCATTTCAATACAGCACCACACTGCTGTATATATATATACACACCATGGCTAACAAAAGAGCCTTGGCATTGTCACTTCACCTGTTAGAAGTAGCAAATTCAGTATCTGTACTGAATGCCATAGAGCAGTTGTCCAAACCTTTTAAAATGAAAGATCCAGCTTGTAGAGCAGGATTTGTAGCAAGGCTGAATAACGGTCAAGTTCTGTAAAACAACAACTGATAGTTTGAGAGAAATCTATCACAAGCTTTTAATTACTAGAATTACCTGTAAGACCAAAATCTGCAACCACCAAAGGGAATAACTTGGTTGTAATATATCTCCTGTTAAAAGTTTTAGTATTTCTGGATTTATATAATCTTTATCTTTCACGCTGTATTGATGTTTGCAGTTTGGAGTTAGATTTTTTAAATGTTTAGCATAGAACTCACATCATCATCATCATCATTATTGGTGATGAGTTCTATGCTAAACATTTTTAAAATCTAACTCCAAACTGCAAACATCAATACAGTGTAGAAGATAAAGATTATATAAATCCAGAGATATCAAAACTTTTAACAGGAGATATATTAGAACCAAGTTATTTATACCCTTTGGTGGTTGCCGATTTTGGTTTTACGGGAAATTCTAGTAATTAAAAGCTTGTGATAGATTTCTAGAACTTGTGTCAATAATTGATAATTTCATTTATGTCATCCGACTTTTTTTATGGTTTGAAAGTCTTAAACCTTTAAGAGAGTTCAAATGAAATCAATGTTATTTTAATTTTATAATATAATTATCAGTTTAATAATATACCATTTACCAGCAGTTACATGTTAATGTCAGCATTAGCAACCATTTATACGTTTTTTTTTATATTCCAGATTTTAAACATGCAAGAGAAAGACACCAAGAGACAAGTTCGAGCAACACTTCATTCTGAAGATCGTCTATGGTCTGTGGCAATGAATCCAGATGGAACGTAAGCATATGACTCTTTGAACTTTTTTATTTTAGTTATGTATGAGGAGAAAGAGCATTGGCTATATGTGGAGGCATGATTTGCTTATGTTAGCAGTGAACAGATCATAAAAATTTAAAAAAGAAGATATTGGAGATTTTTATTCTTGATATAAAAAGTGTACAACTGTAATGGTTACTGGGAAATTGGATATTTAGGTAGAAAGAACGGTAAAATGGGTATATGTAGGAAGAGTTTCTTCAGAATGTGATGGTGGTAAGGATAAACATTGGATATATAAATGTTTCTACTAAAAGACTTCTATATTTCACTTGTTTTTAGTAACTTACTGATTTCTTTCTAATTGATGATCTATCCAGGTCTTTTACATCAGGAAATGCTTGCTGTAACAGTAAATTTCCCTTACAAGTTTGGGACTTGTACAAGTAAGTTTAGTTGATTTTATTTCTTAAAGTCAAGACTATCAATTGTTTCATTATAATTTCAATATAAAGTTACTACCACCATTTGTCATCTTTTGAAGTTATCTAGCTCACTTTATTTCTCTTCAAAGTTGCCCTCTCCTCTGATTTCAATATACACTACTCTTCTTGGCTCTTGCACTTTTCCAACATTAACGCTGATGCCAAGATAGAAGTTTTTGCTACCCCTAACCATCAATATCTACTCTGACTTGTATTTCTAACAGTTGCACTAATACACCAAGTATCTTTAATCTGCATTTCGCTCAAGCTCAATCTTTATCCAGTCATCGCTATCTGCACTTAATGGATTGCCTGATTACAAGGCAACATACGACACAACACTTCTCAACACTTAACTCTCAGTTGGAACTCTGCCAATTCTATGTTGACTACCTCAGGACAGCTTATAGATTTTATGTCCTAACCCCACTGAGACAGCTGAACAACTGAGTGAAGCCATCTCTTAGTTACGTTTATTCACATTTTGAACACAATCAAAGCCTGTAAACTCTAAATGATTTACCTGTAGTAGTACAAACCTAGAACATTGCCTACATCACCTGAAGACAGTCAATTGCCACTACTAATGTGAAGGTTTTTACCTACTTTCTAACATAAGAAAGAAAGCAGGGAATGCTTTGTGCATCACAAAACAGCTTCTAAACTTTGCTAGTAACCAAATTGCAGCAGAGGGTTACCACCAACTTTGTGGAATCTTCTTAACCACCACATCTCAAATAAGATGGCCTTATTAGCAGCACTCACTAAGTAAGCCTTTACATTTACTACCTACTTCTCTTCCAGCTTTACACTGCACACTCTCAACAAAGCTCTGCCAAACATCTGTTTTCCAAAGCACCAGTTTCAACATACAGACACACAATTGCAATGTCTAAACTCTTCTAATCTCTTCAACCCAATAAGATGGCTGATTCTAGTAGCATCCCTTCAAGCACACTTGAATGGTGGGCTTTGGAGTTGGTCACCTTATTACCAAACTCCTTAATTTCTAAAATTTGTTCTTATTCCTTGGGTCATCTCCCAAATGGAGCAATTGTCAGCAATCCCTTCTTTGATCAACTCCAGTCAGGCAGTCTCTTCAGTAACCATTAGTGCAAGTTATGCTCTCCCATGTCACTCACCAATGATCCCTTCCTTTTGACCATGTTGGCAACCGAACCTCCTCCTAGCTTTGTTACTAGCCTATGTGAACTTTACCCTTCAAATATTCACTGCAGCAATCTCATTGGTTGAGGTGGAGACTGCAAAGGTCACAGGTGAAAAAAAAAAAAAAAAAGAAAGTCTCAGGGCACCAAAAATATTTTAGTTGCTTAGAATGTGTAAGGTTTTTATTCAATTCCTTTTCTAGTCCATTTTCTTGCCCTATTTCTATGTGGTACCCTACAAAAAAGCAAAGTTTGCATCAGCTTACCTTTAATATCTATAATTTATTGATCAGCTCGTATTGCTTTATCATCAAGTTGTGGATATTCTGTGTAGATGTTTGAAATAAAATATTTTGTATTTTATGTTTCATTACAGAGGCATTCTCGATTGTAGTTTGGGGAGTAATCATCGACATGGAGCTGGTGTATTGGATATAAAATATGAAACACCTTTTACTCTGCTCTCTTGTGGTTATGATTCTTTTGCTCGTCTCTGGGATCTTCGTACCAACAAATGGTGAGGATATATATATATAGCTCATTATTGATATTGCTGTTGTTTATAAATGTTAAACAAAGATTTGGAAAAATAATAAGAAAAAAATTGAAATACATTAGTGTGAAGATAACATATTATCTTGCTTCAGAACTGAAATATAACAGTAATTAAGACTGGGTTTTCACAACTAAAAAGCTGCCTGAACAAATTTTGAGATGCTACACAACTCATGCATTGGACTGTATAAACATAAGGAAAAGTGCACTCAGACCTCACAAAAACATGAATATTTTGTGTAATGATATTGGTACTTTTTCCAATTGTGTACTACTGTACTTTCAAGTCAGCTTAAATAATCTCTATCAAATACACTATTTCATATCCTGTAATAGGGAAAGCTGGATATATATATATATATATATATAGCATCAATATTAATTCATTAATATTAATTTCTACCCGCATTATTTAATTATCATCATCGTTTAACATCCGCCTTCCATGCTAGCATGGGTTGGACGATTTGACTGAGGACTGGCGAACCAGAAGGCTGCACCAGGCTCCAATCTGATCTGGCAGAGTTTCTACAGCTGGATGCCCTTCCTAATGCCAACATATACATATATATATATATATAGTGTGTACGTTTGTGTCTTCTTCCTTTGACATTGTGTGAGAATATTTCTGGTCATGGGTAAATATATCCTTACTTGGAAACAGGTTAGGGTTGGCAACAGGAAGGGCATCTGACTAGAGAATTTGCCTCAAATAAACTCCAACCCATGTAAGCATGGAAAAATAGACATTAAAAAAAATGATGGTGAGTGTATTTATTTTATTTGTTTATTATGTTAAGGATGTGTGTGTCTCAGATTTTGAACTGGTGCATCATTTCCTTGTATCTTGTAAGAGAGAACAAAATAAGTTGGCAACAGGACTGCCTATGTCTATTAAATACTGTTTCATAAAGGGAACCATGATAACTCTCATGAACCTCTATGGTTACTACATCTTTAGTAGGGAAAATGGCCTTAAAACATTTGTTATATTAAGGATGTACAATAATTTTTTTTGAAGCTTTTCATGTTATTAATTTTAGTTGATTTGAATTGAGTAATTTTAAAATAAGACTTCACTGTTTCAGTTTTAAAATTTATTGAGAGATCTCTCTTCATTCTGTTCTTGCCACAATATACTCTACTTTTTATCTTTCTGGAATGTACCTAATAAAGTTGCCATAAATTGTTGTTGCAAAATACGACTATGTATTCTATGTATTGAAGCACTTCATCACTCACATCTTCATAAGTATCATTTCAATCAGGAGTCAGTTCAGTCCCTTGTCCCTCCCCACTTCAAAAAAAAGAAAGAAAAAACAGTGTAGCCTGTGTCAATAGTTAGAAACTGTTTTTATTGCTATAGTTTTAAGGTAGTGAACTGGCAGAATCTTTAGTACACTGGGAAAAATGCTTAGAGGCATTTCGTCCATTTTTACGTTTTGAGTTCAAGTTCTGCCGAGGTCGACTTTGCCTTTCATCCTTTCAGGATTGATAAATTAAGTACCAGTGAAACACTATGGTTAATGTAATTGACTAGTCCCCTCCCCAAAATTTCAGGCCTTGTGCCTATAGTAGAAAGGATTATTATTGTTAGTTATTTAGTGATTTGAACTTGGTTTATCTTACCAGTTTAAAAAAAAAAATTACTTTTAATACATTTTCAGTGAATTAATGTGGGAAGAACCTTTCAATTCTGCTGTCTATTGTGTGAAAACTCATGGGAACTACACGATGTTGACCGGTACTGCAAGGCATGGTATGACTAGGCTATGGGACAAACGAGTTACAAAGTCAATACAGGTGTGAGAAATTAGTCATTCATTTTTCTGTATTTCTCTTAGAGTAAAATCTTTAAACTTAGATTCTTGTGTTTTTGGAATAATTTCTAATATACTTGCAATTGACAATGAAATATGAAATGGTTGTAGTTTCAATTTTGATTGTTGTCCTGATATATTAATTCTTATTTGAAATAAATAAAGTTTACAGATACAAAATAACTCTGGTAATAGGTGTAGGCATGGCTACGTAATTAAGAAGCTCACTCTACAGCTGCAAGGTTTCAAGCTCATTCCCACTGTGTGGCAACATGGGCACACCTATTATATCCCCAGGTCAATTAACACCTTGTAAGTGGACTTGATAAATGGAAACTGTGTAAAAGCCCACCATATATATGTGTGTGTCTTTGTGCCCATGTTTGTCCCTACCCTCACTGCTTGACAACCAGTGTTCGTTTGTTTACATCCTCTGTAACTTAATTCATCCAGCAAAAGAGACTGATAGAATAAGTACCAGATCAAAAAAAAAAATAATAATAAATAGTGGGATCAATCTGTTCAACTGAATTCCTTCAAAGCAATACCCCAGCATGGCTGCAGTCCAGTGACTGAAACAAAACAAGATGTTTACAAACAGACTATAAATGGAGATAAATGAAAGAGGTTTCAGATTAATGACAAAACACAATGGTAATGTATTGTGTGATTAGATCTTATAAATTACAATTTGTTCCAAATATCTGTGGAGATATATTCAGATAAAAGCATGTAACATCTGTCATAACACCTGGGGACTTTCATAATCCATACCTGTGATCAATTTTATATTTCAGCATGATGAAATGAATCTAGTTCAATCATCACTGGTTGGTCAGTTTTCTGTTGTTGGTAATTTAAAAAACTTGTTCATTTTTATAGTAGGACCTTAGAAACTCAATAACTTCATTTTTGTGTGTTCTAGCCATATGCAAACAATCCACATTGGCTGAAAATTATTACAATATAACTAATTTAGTTGATTGGAAGTTGATGGGCAATAAATAATCTATTTTTCATTAAAACTTGAGTTAAATAATTTCTTTATCAGTCTTTTTTATCAATTTTATTGTAAATTTTATATAAAATGAATCTTTATTTTGAAGTCAACTATTGAACTATAACTAATGACCCTCCTAATTTTGGCAAAGGCCAACAATTTTGAGTAGTTGGAGGAAATTGATTATATCCACCCCCAACACTTTGACTCCAAAAATATGAAAGGCAAAGTTGACCTTGGCAGAATTTGAACTCGGATCATTAATGAGTCAGAAGAAATATCAAAAGTGTTTTTCTTAACATAACAGTTTTGCCAACTTGCTGCCTTAACTAGACCTAATATTAAAAAAGAAATAAGACAGCAAGCTGGCAGAATCGTTAACATCTGGGGCAAAATGCATTGTAGCATTTCATCTGTCTTTACATTCTGAGTTCATATTCTGCTATGGCCAACTTTGCCTTCCATCCTTTCAGAGTCAATGAAATAAGTACCAGTTGAGTACTAGGGATGATCTAATTAACTTAGCTTCACACTTGAAATTGCTGGCCTTGTGCCAAAATTTGAAACCAATATAAAAACATAATGTTTCGTGTCTTGCAAACTCCTGTAATACCTAATTCAGAACTGTGATATTAATGTGTCTTTTGCTACAAAATATATTAAATTGTTGCTTATCTTCCTTTTTTTTTTCAGTTTTACTATGCTGGTCAACGAAGTAGTCCGGTGTATTCAATGGCTTTTAACTCTAAACATCTTTACCTGGCTTTGGACAAAGGTGTTAGCTTGCTTGACTTCACAGTTTATAAATAATAACTAGTCAAAAGGCTTTACATTATTACTAATTATGCATTGAAGTACAATTTTTTATTCTATCATGAACATTGTTGAATTATATAGATATATAGAGCAGCGCGCTTTCTTTAAACTGAGACTAGTTCAAATTTTGTTTCATTTCTCAGCTTTTCTTTGTAAACAAAGAATACACATCTTAATCTTGAAATTTTCAGGTTATACACTATAGCATTTATAAGATTATGTATTATAATTTTGTATTCTAATCAGTCTTTTTTTATTTATTTATTTTTTTCTTTTTTGTGTGTGTGAATTGAATCAGAACAGAATGAGTTAATTATATAGCTCTACCAAATATTGATAGTTTTTTCGTTTTTGATTTTCTGTGGGAATTGAATCAGAATTTGCAAATTATATGGCTCTAGCAAATGTTGATAGTTTCTCCTCTCCCTCTTCCCCAGTTGAACCCTTTGAACGTGGTGAGACTAATTGTGGTTTGTATTTAACTTTGAATTTCTGTGAATCAGTGTCTGTCTGGAGCATGTGGGCAGGAAGGGAATTTTGGAGGATTACATGGAGAAAGGCTTAGGCTAAATGGTTAGTGTGAGATATGTTGACAAAAAAGGGGGGAGGTGCACGTTTCAGGTTTGCTTGAGTGGAGGAGGTGTAGCATTTAATTTTTCTTGCAATCAAATGCATTCTGCTTGTGACCATTCCTACCTATTTTCCTTTCCATGACATAGTACATCAAGAATTGCATATCTGATGTGTCCTTAATTTTTTTTTTTTAAGATGGTAAGGTGTGATTTTAGAGAGATTTGATTGCTATTTCTTGCATGTTGAGTGACCATGCAGAGGCTCCTTTGTTGTCTCTTTAAATCAAATGATGTTTTTGTCTTCTGGTTGATTCATATTAGCATTTACTTATAAACTGTAATTAATATGAATATTTACGCATTTATCTAAAGGTGATATCTTCTTTTATATATTTATCTTATATATTCACTAACATCTATATGAAATATAAGTTTTTGAAGCTAAAGTCTTTCAAACAAGGAATACTTTATAATGCATACACCCCTTGGATACTTGTTAAAAATCAGATGGTTTTCTTTTTTCCTTTTCAACTTAGCCTGAATTCTATAAATAACACTATTTTTTATGTATTGTTCTTTCTATTTGACTTAACTTTTCCATTATGGAAAGAAAAAATTATTATTTCTGTGGCAGGTGTTTTGATGCACTCTTGAGATTTCCATAGACCATAATTGTGACTTTGATTCAATTCCCAGTTTGAATTGTTTTTTATACTTCAGAGATGTTTTTTTTTTTTTTTTGTGGAATAGGGCATCACCAAGATATCTTAAATCCCCTTCCTTTAGAAACCCTGGTCTGTTGTTATTCTTATTTTAAGAGAGACTACATTACTAACCAGTTAGAAAATGTGATAAATTTTTTGCAGTATTTAGATAATATATACACTTATTAGTTTTATTATTATTGCTATTGTTCATTTTAACAGTTGTTGTTTGAATAAAATATTCATAATTTTCATGTTTCTTTTTTCCTTTTTATTCTAAAAATAATTTGTATTTACCATGTTTTTGTGTGTGAGTGTGTGTTTTAAATACGCTTCATGTAAACAAAGTCATGTACAACAAAAGGTTAATCTTTTATATTATTTCATATCATTTTGAATACGATATCTCTCTTTGTGTAAGTTGTGTAATCACTTCAGTTGTAGAGATACCAAGGTAAGACATCACCATCATTTTAATGTCCTCTTTTCCATGCTTGCATGTGTCAGTTAAATTTCACTGTTTTCCCCGTTTCTTTGAGCTTCCTTCATTTCTCCATCACAACGATGACATGGTACAACATTGTCTTCATCATCTAAAAGGCCATTTCTTCGTAAAAATGTAACTACCTTCCTCTCGTCGCTGATCACATTGAAAAAATCTTTAGTCAACTGCTTATGGATTTTTAGAAATTGAAAAGTAACCTAAAGTAATCTCCCTTTAAATTGTAGACCACACACCAAAGTAGCACCTGTGTATGTGTGTCTGTATCTTACCTTAGTGTATGTGAAGAGTTTCTATCGACTTAGTTTGTAATGGAGTTATCTCCCTTGCTTAGTTTGTACTTACGGTGTTACCTGAATACAACTGATAATATCAGGAAACATACTTTTGTCAATATTGGTAACATCAAGTGATATTACGTCTGCAATCAATTGACAATTAAATCGTATTATTGTTGATAATATCTATATATTGCAAATACACAAATGTGAAATTTATTTCAATCCTATTCTAATTTATCTTTTACTCGTTTCATTCATTTGACTGCAGTCATGCTGGGGCACTGCCTCGAAAGATTCTAGTCAAACAAATCGATCCGAGTACTTTTTTATCAAGCCTAGTACTTATTCTATTGGTTACTTTTGCCGAATCGCTAAGCTATGGATACGTAAACACACACCAACACTGGTTGTCAAGCAGTGATGGGGACAAACACACACACACACATACATATATATATATGGGCCGGGCTTCTTTCAGTTTCTGTCAACCAAATGCACTTACAAGGCTTTGATCAGCCACAGGCTATAGAAGACATTTGCCCAAAGTTCCATGAAGTGAGACTGAACTTGAAACTACGTGGTTGGGAAGCAAGCTTCTTACCACACACCCATCACTATAATTTAATATTTTTAATTTGAAAATTAGTTTTTATATGCTATAAAATTTGGAAAAGGTAAAATCATAATTATTGTACTTCTGTAACATTATTTAATGATACAGGTCGTCGTCAACTTAGGACCGATCGACTTTACGACGATTGGCGCGCCAGCTCCCGGCAGCAATAATAGACAGTCCAGTTGCGATCTAATGGGTTTAATTTCTTAGAAATTAACCCGTCTACGGATGATGTCAGCTAGCAAACGCTTTCCCTAGGTTTGGTTATCGATCGCCACAGTGTTGGATGACTATCTTGTCGCAGAGACATCGAAGTAACCTCATACTTGTTTATGAGACGACTGCTTGAGACTCCGAAATTTTTTAATAACGTCATTATAATAGTATAATACAGAATGCTGTGTGTGACTTTTACCTGAGAATATACCTTTAAAATGTAAAAATATAAAACAAAGCTATGTAAGCCTTATAGGTCGACTTACGACCTGTCAGTCGGAACCAATTGCGGTCGTAAGTTGACGACGACCTGTATTACATTAAGTATCAACATATATACTCGTAACATTACCCTAGTTAATATATAAACATCATAATCATTGTTTTAACGTCCACCTATGCTGTTCGTTAGCGGAGATATGTTTAATTTACTTCTTTTTGATATTAGTTTCAGTAATGAGGCAGCGAACTGACAGAATCGTTAGCACGCCCAGTGAAATGCTTAGCATCTTTTCGTCCGTCTTCCCGTTTTAAGTCCTTTCAGGGTAGTGGGATTGATGTAATCGACTTACAACCTTCCCCCGAAACTTTCCTTGCGAAATGTGCCAGCAATTTTTAATGATTTACTGCAGGTGATGAAATCAAGAATATTGCTAGCCACTGACCTAGAGAAAAGAAACCAATATTTACATAAAGTTCGCAAAGTGGAATTAATTATTTTTCCTGTAAAATGATTTATTCCACGTTGCTTAGATTTTGTACGAAGCAGACGACACAGACTATTGCTTGTTCACCTGAATTGGACTGCTTTTCTTTTCTTTTGTTTTCCGACGGTGGAGATTGTTAAGACAGAAAACTATTGAGGCACAGGCGTGGCTGTGTGGTAAGAAGCTTGTTTCCCAATCACATGCTTCCGAGTTCAGTACCACGATGTGACACCTTGAGCAAGTGTCTTCAACTATAACCTCAAGCCATCCACAGCCTTGTGAGTGGGTTTGGTAGACAGAAACAGGAAGAAGCCCGTCGTACATATATATATGTGTATGTGTTTGTCCCCCCGCCATCGCTTGACAACTGATGCCAGTGTGTCTACATTCCCGTAACTTAGCGGTTCAGCAAAAGAAACCGATAGAATAAGTACTAAGCTTTGAAGAAAAATCCTGGGGTCCACTTGTTCCACTAGAAGAAAAAAACCCTTCGAGGCGGTGCTCCAGCATGGCCGCAGTCAAATGACTGAAACAGGTAAAAGAATAAAAGATTATATGTTTTACTCACTAGTTCGATATCTTGATACTCTGGGGTTCAAAAATTCATCCACATCAAATTTGTTTCCACGTCTCTGACATTGACAAAATTATATAATTGATACACAAATTTTGACTCAACCAACTGCGTCTTTCCTTTCAGCCTCCTAAATCTGATAGAATAAGTACTAATCAAATACTAGGGTCGCTATAATCAATTAAACTCTTGAACGTGATGCCCCACCAAATCAATAACAGAACAAAAGTAAGTCCGATTGTATTAATTTTTATTACCATTTCCGTTTCCAGTCTTAATTACAAACATATTGATCAATCAGTGTGTGTGGCATTTGAATATACGCCTCTTTTTTTCTTTTTTACATTGAATTTTGTTTGCCGACTGCATTCGGCTCGTACCAGCCAATATTTAGAAAAGTACCTTTAGATGGCCATCATTGAAATTAGTTACTAAAAATACTCTTCCATATCATGCATGAATCAGAAAGCGCTCAAGTATTTAATACTTTTGCTATTAAACGAAAATTTCATCGGAGATATGAAAAAAATATAAATATTAATTAATGTTGGACCTTGAATAGAAAAGAAGAACGAAAAATATTGAACTAATTAGAAAATAATGAAAATAACCTTGATGGACGAACATATTCAGTTTCAACTTTTTATATATATATATATATATATATATATATATACGGTCATCAGTTTTGAATAAGTCCATTTAAAATAATAAATTGCTTTGTACAGTTGATATAATTCTTTTGACTGGAAACTGATGTTAGATGCAGTCTACTTCTTGGAATTTAGTCCCGATTTCTTACCTGATTTTATTTTTACGTTTTGCGAACAATTTCATGAATAGAATAATCGAAATGTAGATTATAACGTATATATTACAATAAACAGTACAAATTTTAACAATTGCTGTGATGTCTATTCAGACACTCGAATACAAATATGAATAAATGTCTTTTTTTATTATCTCTCTGTGAATAGAGATTTTTCGCTGGGTTGTTGCAGTATGTTCTGTCCACGGAAAGATGTAAGATAAAACAAAAAGGCATTTGCTTACATTTGTTCCTGTATATTAGGCTACACACCACAGCGATGGCTAACATTTTTTGTTTATCATTAAATAAACCTTACCATTTCAGATTATGCAATATACGCTGTTTAGTGCATCATTAATTAATTATAAAGTCTACGACATTTTCTTTTTATACAAACCAAATTGGAAATAAATAAAAGACACTTCGACACAGAAATATATTTTCTGGTGTTTTAGTCAGGTTTTTAAAAAAATCAAAAGCTAACAAGCTCTCTCTCTCTCTCTCTCTCTCTCACACACACACACACTCTCTCTCTCTCTCTCTCCCACTCTCTCTCAAATACTAACATTCTTTCTTTATTTATTTCTCGCTGTTATTGTTCATGGAATAAAATCCATGTTTGAATTTATTTTGTTGTCATTCAGATTGGTATCTTTTTTTCGTCTCACTCTTCCGAACCTGGTTGGGAAAAATGACATTTGAGAATAATTGGCTCGAAACATTGTTTCATACTGTCGGAAATCTCCACAAAATATCAGTGGAAGACTTTTCTTATTACTAAAATAAGTCCTCTCTCCTTTGTCGCCATTTTAAACGTTGAACAGCCATTTTAATATTCTTCTCCTTCTTCTTCACCTTCACCTTCAATAGAATCAACACCGACCTCTTCGTAATCTTTTTCTAATGCTGCCAAATCCTCACGTGCTTCGGAGAATTCTCCCTCTTCCATACCTTCCCCTACATACCAATGTACGAAAGCTCTTTTAGCATACATTAAATCGAATTTGTGGTCAAGACGTGCCCAAGCTTCAGCAATAGCTGTGGTGTTGCTTAACATACAAACAGCGCGTTGGACTTTGGCAAGATCACCTCCGGGAACAACAGTGGGTGGTTGATAGTTAATTCCAACCTTGAAACCAGTGGGACACCAATCAACGAACTGAATAGAACGTTTTGTCTTAATGGTGGCGATAGCTGCATTGACATCTTTAGGTACAACATCTCCTCTGTACAGCAGACAGCACGCCATGTATTTGCCATGGCGCGGGTCACATTTAACAAGTTGATTAGCCGGTTCAAAACAGGCATTGGTGATTTCAGCAACTGATAGTTGTTCATGATAGGCTTTTTCGGCTGAAATAACCGGAGCATAAGTAGCGAGCGGGAAATGAATTCGAGGATAAGGAACCAAGTTAGTTTGAAACTCAGTCAAATCTACATTGAGAGCCCCATCAAAACGTAGAGAGGCAGTGATTGAACTGACAATCTGACCGATGAGACGGTTGAGATTTGTATAACTGGGTCTTTCTATATCCAGGTTTCTACGGCAAATATCATAAATAGCTTCGTTATCGACCATGAAAGCGCAGTCAGAGTGTTCCAGAGTAGTATGCGTTGTTAAGATGGAGTTATATGGTTCAACAACGGCAGTTGAAATCTGTGGTGCTGGGTAGACTGAGAACTCAAGCTTGGACTTTTTCCCATAATCTACACTAAGGCGTTCCATCAACAGGGAAGAAAAACCGGATCCAGTACCTCCACCAAAACTGTGGAAAACTAAGAACCCTTGAAGCCCTGTGCACTGATCAGATAACTTCCGGATTCGATCTAGTACTAGGTCGATTATCTCCTTGCCAATGGTATAATGACCACGTGCGTAGTTATTTGCTGCATCTTCTTTGCCGGTGATTAGCTGTTCGGGATGGAAAAGCTGTCGATACATACCAGTGCGGACTTCATCTACAGAAGATATAAAAGAAGAACAAATGTTAATTCATTAGCAATATCGTATATAAATATTTTATATCTTGAAAAAAAATGAATAAATAAAGCATAAAATAGAATGTGACAATAAATAAGAAATATACATATGCAAGCATGCAAACGTACATACATATAAGCATACATCTTTACATGCATATACACATACATACATGCACGCATACACACAAGTACATACATACATACTCTCAAAATAATAAATTGCTATTTGAAGTTGATTCCAGATGGTCGAGTACATGTATTCTGGATGCTAATCTCGTAGACATCATCAAACTACGAGAAGAGAATAAAGTTTATATGTCTGTGCGGCCATATTGAAGTTTGAAGTCGTTAATACGATTATTGGGAAATCATTAAGTCTCTTACAGGCTTTATATTTCATCAACTATCATAAGTCAGAATAATCTGCATCAATCCTTACTATCGGCTGGAGTTTTTTATTTGTTTTTTTCCAATTTATCCTAATTAATCCTAAATTACTACGATTGAGATTGCTCCATTTACCTGTCTAAATATCATTGTGTCTATCTATAATTAGGACTATATGTGTAACAAACCAACGAGGGTAAAATTTTCTTAGTCGCCTAAACGGTTTGGAAAACACAGCCAAATCTACCTTGATTCACATCCTACCGGCTTATAAAAGAAAAAAACACATTGGTTAATGTAGTCCTTGATGTATAAAAATATTACTGGTCATAGCCAGATTACTTTTAATCACATGGTTAACCATGCGCTATACCTGACAAAATTTAACAAAAAATGAGTATGTGTTCTAATGATAACCTTGTACGATTTTAATCCTTAAAAATCCATTTTGCATCTTTAAGTTCATTATTTTCAAGTAACTATTTGTATTCTTCTGTAGACATCAAATTAGCTCTTTCTTGTGTCTGTAGAACATGTCATGTAGGAAACAACATATGAACCATCGATTTGCTTCCTCCTGGTGGTATTTATGGTGGTGGAGTTTGTCATGTGGGAGACCACCCAAGAAAAACATTAACTTACTTTTTTTTCTGGAGGCATTAAACTTCCACAATTAGCCCTTTATTTATTTAGTTATTTGCAGTCCTAGGGTACAACACGCAGGGTATCATCTAAGAAGTAACGACTAGTAGGTTAAATTTCACTGTAAATCTGTTTCCACTTGAAAGATTTACGAAATTTTATTAGCTCTAAATTTAATTTCAAATTCACCACAGATTTTAGATATGCTAATTTTATGTTAAACAAACCTTCTTGATTATTTGAATTTCAAGAATAACAAGTTTCTTAAACCCTGGCATTCATAAAGCCGGTTAATCGGTTTCCATGGCGTATCAGTGGCTGAGATCACAACACTCTCCCTGAACGGAACACTCCTCAATTGCTGGGTTCAAAGCCAACAATTTCTGAGGGGAGGGAACAAGTCGCTTACATCAACCCCAGTACTTGTATTGTACTTTAGTTTTTTCTATTCCAATTGGATGAAGGCCAAAGTTGGCTTTCGCGGGATTTGAACTCAGAATCTGAAGAGATGCTGCAAAGCATTTTGTCCGCCGTGCTAACGATTCTGCCAGCTTGCTGCTTGTAGAATAATAATTGGAAAACGATAATTTATATTTTTTAGATTAAAATTGTTGAAAAGCCAGTATAATCGTGGATTGATAACATATGTAAAGAAGACTGGTTCCTCAGGTGAAAGTGGAGGATTGTTTCGAATTGGGTTTTTTGAAAAGCTATCAGCTTGGTATCATCTTACACTTTTTACGAGGAAGAAATATATACTTCCGAAATATTGAAACAAGATAGAGTGTAACTGTTGTTCGGTCTTCCTCGTGTCTATATTCACTCCAATTTCAATTTTTAGTGTTGGTTTTTGAACAATTTTCACTTTAAATATCACAAAAAGCTTCACTCAACTACAAAACGCTAATATATTTTTAGGATGTACACATTACTAAGATTCTAAAGCAGGGGTTGGCAATTTATAGTCTGTAACCCTCATTTCATCCGGTTTGCCGATTTTATTGAATATATGTTGTTGTTGTTGGCACTCCGTCGCTTACGACGTCGAGGGTTCCATTTGATCCGATCAACAGAACAGCCTGCTCGTGAAATTAACGTGCAAGTGGCTGAGCTCTCCACAGACACGTGTACCCTTAACGTAGTTCTGGGAGATATTCAGCGTGACACAGTGTGACAAGGCTGACACTTTGAATTACAGGCACAACAGAAACAGGAAGAAAGAGTGAGAGAAAGTTGTGGTGAAAGAGTACAGCAGGATTCGCCACCATCCCCTGCCTGAGCCTCGTGGAGCTTTTAGGTGTTTTCGCTCAATAAACACTCACAACGCCCGGTCTGGGAATCGAAACCGCGATCCTATTTCCGCGAGTCCGCTGCCCTAACCATTGCGCCTCCACATTGAATATATGACGCTGCAAACAAAAATGCTTCGTTTTCCTTAATTACTTTTGGTAAGTGAATGATACAATTCAGTATCGAAAAAAAAAAATCAAAGGTCTTATTTTTTACAGTGGCTTCAACTGAACCATAGTGAGAGATTCCTTCACTTGGCAAGCAAAACAAAGTTCCACCAAAATCGATATTTTAAGCAGTCAGTATTTCCACCTTTCTAAATGAAAATGAATGGGACAACAGGGACTAATAACACATCATACACAGTCGAAATATAACTTGTATGAATAAGCGATTCTAAGAAAGGAGGGAATGATAAAAAGAAAATGGTCATTTATCCGTTGAGGAAGTACATAAAATGGCTGGTACTCCGAAGCCACAATCGCCCACATTCAGACTAATTAAATTTGTATCATATGTCATACATGGCATATATCGGTTTTTATGCCATTAAATGTGTGGCAATTCCTTCCTGACAACAGGTTTATTTAAAATATATATACGAGGGGGTGCTGAAAAGTTCCTGGGTTTGGGTAAAAGAAAATATAGGAGAATCAGTTAACTATGATTTTATTCAACGTATTCCCCTCCCAGATTTATTTATTGCACCGGTCCTTCAGTTTTTCTAAAAGTTTTTGTAAAATAACTCGGAAGATTGGGCCTCCAAACAAACTTTTCACGACATCCTTAAAGCCAGGAACTTTTCAGCACACCCTCGTATGTATGTGTATATATATATATA
>NC_068982.1:129295259-129301145 GCF_001194135.2 Octopus bimaculoides
ATTCATATTTATATATATATATATATATATATTTATATATATATATTCATATTTATATATATATATTCATATTTATATATATATATATATATATTTATATATATATAGAGAGAGAGAGTGGGGTGTAAACACGCTGTTTCTTTGATATAGTATGAACATGGCTTCATGGCTTCGTTTATTTGCTTTGGTTCGTGAGATATAAAAGCATTTCCAGCCCTGCCCACCTCCAAATAAGTTTGCTAACCCTTGTTCTAAAGCATCGAACTGAATGTTTGACAGCATTTAGTTTGATACTTCCTTATTCTTGATTCAAATGTTACTAGGGTCGACTTCGATATTGATCCACCTTATGTCGATAAAATAAATTCCTGTAACCGACTGAAGCACATTCTGTCGACTTGATCTATTGCAATGTAGACAAAAGAACCTGATATTTTTTAGGGTTAAGGAGAGGAAACATATGGGAGAGTAGGCAAAAATAATATTGAATTTTCAGCCAACATTACGCATATTCGAGTCATATTTACATCTGAAATTTACTTAAGCTGCAGTTTAAAGAATTGAAGTAGGATTAGAGTGAGAAAGTCTTACAGATGTTCTTTGTCGTGACTTATAAACCACTATCATATTGCAGAACATCCGCAGATTTGATCAACCCCGTATGTGCGCTGTCGAAGTTGATAATGCTAAAAGAGGGCATGATAGTTGTGGGAGGGATCAAATGACGACGACGCTATTGATCACTTTGTGTGGATGAACAATAAATACATATCTCTTATGTACTTCCATTTCTCCAGATTAACTATCTTGAAACCTGCAATTTTGTCTTTGACGTATAATCGTTGACACTGCAAATCTACATCACCTGATTAAAATCACCGTGCTAAGCTGAGTTAATCCGTAGTAAACTTTCATCCCTCTTGCTTCAAATAGAACATCTGCTCTCTTTATCTTTAATCCCAGTTTACATTTAATTTTGTCTTTTGTTTGACGATTCTTTTAACTACTGAAAATATCAGAGTAAAACTCAGCACAAGGTTACTGAGCTCTCTCGTTTTCTCTTTTTTTCACACCCTCCTCTCTCTCTCTCTCTCTCTCTCTCTCAAAAGAATAAAAATTAAAAATGTAAAAAATAGGTTTTCGCCAGATTAATCATTACTGAAAAGGTTTTCATTATACATATTTTATTAATGGTGTTAAGTAGAAGCGAATTTCATTTTGTCGATATTGTTTGCGTGTCCAACAGTCAATTTTCATACAAGGAATAATTAGCCAGACAATTAACCTCATTTTCTATTTCACTGTATTTTTAACATCACAGATTTTTGCTCGCTAAATTCGTCCAAAATCTTTAGGCTGTCTCTTGTACTTAAAAGAGATATTAACGAAGAGAAGGGTGAGATTGAAGAGGGATTCGAAATCACAGAAAGGAAAATAACAAAAATGTAACTGAGACAGAAAGAGAGAGACAGAGGGAAGGAGAGAGAGGGCAAAGGAGAAATGGGGGGAATATATGTGCACGTGAACATCATCGATAGCGGATCTTTATTAGATCATTTAATTAGTGTAATTAGTACTTATTAATATAACTTTCGAAATCAACTTCAATCAATGAATCGGAGTGTCTTACAAAGTGATTAAAGTGACGAATTTGCAGAGTCGTTAGAGCATCGGGTAAATTGCTTTGAGTTATTCTTTTTGGCTCTCAGCATTAAGAAGTCAAATACTACAGAGGCCAACTGTGTCGTTTCTTCTTTCGTGGTCGATAAAGAAAGTACCAGTTCTATGCTGGGATAGATTCTTTTCTCTTTTTCTCTCTCTCCCTCTCTCTCTCTCTCTCTCTCTCTCTCTATCTATCTATCTATCTTTCTTTCTTTCTTTCTCCCTCTACTCTCTGGAAGAAATCAGCTGCAGCAAAACCTAGAAAGGGATGCGTTCCACTAGTTCTAAAAAATGTCAAGACAAGCCGCATGTCATGACGGCGCTCCAACGACTCCGCCAGGAATTGAACACCCTAAGGCAATGCAAAGCAAGCAAAATGCTTGCGTCGTAGATTAGAAAACCGATAAAGTAAAATTAAGATAATACGAAAAAAACCATTGGGAAAACCTGGCACATGTAGTCATTAAGAGCTAATGAGGCGCATAGATTTTTCTAAAAATTAAGCTGTTATGAAATTCATGTCAACGACCTAATAAATAAGTGGATTACAAGTCTTAGTCGAAAAATATATGTAAGTTCCTGGTTCGAATCCAGTCTGGTATGAGACGGCAATATTAGTTGCTAATTTAGATACAGGATTAGCATTTTGAGGGGATGGGGCTGGTCGATACCCTCGATTCCAGTTCTTAACTGGTAATTTAGGATCTTTTTTAAAACGGGGGACACATTTTTCATTAACGAAACACTTTGAAACTTGGAACACTGGTAGAATGTGTCATATAAAACATCTTTTTCTCTTAGTCTTCTTAAAAAAAAAAAGAAATCCCTAAGTTATTCCATGCTAAAGTTGTCGTATTTCTGTAATTTCAACCAATCACTGACGTCCATTCAGCCGATATACATTAAGTGCCGACTACATAAACAAACGATTCTGAAACAATTCTATCGGTGATAAGGTTAGGGTTAGGGTTAGGGTAAAACAGCAAATTTAAAATGAAAAAAGCAAATAAAACGAAGGTATGGAGATTAAATACGCTATACATCGCTTAATCAGCCAAAGGAGTAAATGTAAACAACTGAATACTTGTCAGTGATTGGTTGAAATTATCGAAATAAGACAATTTTTTACATGAAATAAATTCGAATACAAAAATATTTTTCTGTTCTATAACACAAAATAGATAAGTATACGAAGTTTGAAAGTCTTTCGGTACCAAAAACACTATGTAAAACATTAATGAAAAATGTGGCCCCCGTTTTAAAAAAATCCGTAATTTATTTTATCAGTCCCAGAGGGATGAAAGACAAAGTTGACCTAGGTGAGGTTACAACCAGAACATAAAGAACCAATATAAATACTGCAAGGCATTTTTCTAATGCCCTCGCAATTATGTAGGGTAAGGCAATTTCCTGGAGATGTAGAAAGCCTAACGGAAAATTTATAAGTCTTCGAATTGCAAAATGCATCTTAGCATATCACAAGAAAAAAAATAGACAAAGAAATTTCGTTCAGTCGTTTACAAATTCAGAGTATTTCTTTACCATGTGGAAAAGTTTTATCCAAATTTCTCCCTATCAGGTTAGAGTTACTATTGAGCAAAGAAAAAGAGATTCTGTTATACCTTATCCCTAAGTGTTCTGTCTTGATCGCAATCTTGTTGCAACATATATTTATGAGAGGAGCTACATATCTTTCGCAGTCAGTTTTCCCTCAATAAGAATCTACTCATAATTCTGAGCAAAAATTATACTGACCAATAAAAACGCTTTCTTAACACTGAACCTCCATCAAATATAGAACAACACTTTTAAATAAAGAATGACACATTAACAATAACTTTATGAATTTTTTGCGATATTGGTTTCAAATTTTGGAAGAAGGCCAGTAATTCTGGGGAAGGGACGAGCCGATTACATCGATTCCAGTGCTTAACTGGTACTTATTTTATAAACCCCGAAAGACTAAGACGACCTTGGCGGAATTTAAACACAGAACAAAGACTGACGAAATGCCGCCAAGCACTTTGTCCGGTATGCTAACGATTCTGCCAACTCGCTGCCTTAAATTCTTTATCATATTAAAAGGAAGTTATCTGCATATTAGGCTAACGTCAATAAAAACTGTTCTCATTCTTATTTTATTGATTCATACGTAGCTATTTGATTGGATTTTATTCAGTTCTTCATAAAGAAAATGTCCCGTTTTTTTATATATATTTTTATTTTCTAAAACACCTCTCCATTTTTAAATATCCTTTAGTTCTTTTTCCAGCGTGGAAGAACATTCAAGATTAGTTCCTTTCTTTGATATCTGGCATAAATAGGAGACATTATAAATTATAAAGAGAAATTAAAAAATATTCTATAGTGTTCGTGTCTTTCTTTTGACCATCAGTGATATAAATGAAGTGAAATAACTCCGACTAGGATTTGAAACTCAGCCGAGAATTCAGCTCTGACCCTGACCAAACGAACATTTCATCACGTCGAACATCTGTCTATTTGTCTGTCTGTCTGTCTGCCTGTCTGTCCCCCTCTCTCTCTTTCTAGTGAGGTTTAAGACTGAATGATAAGAACGCTGTTTTAAATCTTTGAATACTTATCAAATAATCTACTGTATGATGAAATGGATTAGCTTAAAATTGTATTCTTCTAATCCCGGTATTGTCAAAAAAAAAAAAAAAGGATTATGCAAAAATGATGTTTCAGTACTTTATAACTTTGTACTATTCTCTCTTCTGGATCAATATATTTGAAGATCGTAATTAATTGTTAATATTCAAATGTAGTGATTATAGAGTGTGCAATGATTGTATACCCCCACACAAAGTTAAGTATGGATTGCGTTTTACAACTGACAGTCTGTAAACAGATTTTTTAAACAAAAATAGACCTTGGATCAATGATATGGATTCTACAACAGCTGGAGTTCCAATCTGCATGACTTCTATTATGACAGCCTGATAAAATATCAATTTCCAGATATTCATTTTCCAACATATCAAAGCCGGTTTGGTGTTGAGTAATTTCTTTATCTAAAGTATCTCATTGCTTACACTTAAAATCACAGAGTCCAGTTTAATTTTTCATTCCTTCGGTACCAATAGAACTAGTTCTAAAGTTTTGCTTCGTCGACCACAAAATAATTTTACTAACTCTATAATTTTATTTCTAGTTCTCAAATCTGACAATAAAAATCTTGAAGCTGATTATTTTAAGAAATGCAGTTTTAAATAATGGTTCTATTGACGTGATGAAAATGTCAACAACGATAGCATACACAATATCAACAGTAAGACAAAAATTACACTCCTAATCTATTCGAGTCATTAGGGGAATTTTAATGGAAAGCTAAATTACTAATTTGAAGACCAGGTTTAATACTCTTATAAAGAATTTTTTTTTTTTTTAGATATCTAACGAAGAAACGTGTTAAAGGACATATAACTACCATTACTTAGGAAACTAAAACCTGGATTAAGAGAGTAACCTTCTAACACACTGCTAATATATTTAATCAATTGTATTCAAGGGAATTACGTTAAATCGTCAGTTATAGCAAGTAAGGCTGATACAGAAATTTATAAAGTCAGATAATGTATATACGTATTTACATTTTAAACAAAGCTTAGCGTGCAGATATGAAGAGTGCATATGAGAGAGAATAAAAGCGTTAGAATCGGCGATGAAGTTTGAACATGCAATGACCATAAAGCTACATGTCCTTATCGGTACCCTTCATCAGCATTACCATCTTTACGCTATCGAGCATTGAATTTTAAGATGGTTTTGAACCTTGCACAATTGCGACTTGTGTCTCGCCTATGTGTTTTGACTTGACTTCGTTTTAAATAGACCGCAAAAGTTTCATCTTACATATATATATATATAGCTTTATGTAGCTTTATGGTCATTGCATGTTCAAGCTTCATCACCGATTCTAACACGCTTTTATTCTCTCTCATATGCACTCTTCATATCTGCACGCTAAGCTTTGTTTAAAATGTAAATACGTATATACATTATCAGTCTTTTATAAATTTCTGTATCAGTCTTACTTGCTATAACTTTTGGGACTTTTTCTATATTTCTGATGAAGAGCTCCGCTTGAAACGTGAAATCCTCTTTCTTTTCTTTCCTTTCCTGAGCGTCCAATAACACTGTACTTATTCCACGTCCTCGCGTTATTGTCTTTTCTTGCTTGTTCATGTTTGAATTGATTAT
>NC_068982.1:129301250-129321857 GCF_001194135.2 Octopus bimaculoides
TATGTATGTATACATATATCTAACGTTGAGATGGTTATTGAAATTGAAGTTATTGAAATCATTTTAAAGGAAATAATTCTTTTATTTTTTGTCAGCCAAACAAAGAATACATGTTTAGATTATTAGAAAAAAGAAAAACGAAACGAGCGATTAAAACATAACGGAAAAAAACTCAACGGCACATTGCATTACACTTTAGTGTAATAATCTGGGGCCACATTGGTCATTACCTTGAATCATCCATTATTTCTCAGGTTTTCTTTCTCTTCTTTCTTAAGGGCCACCACTAACCCTGTTCATTTTTATTTCTTTAAATTCAACTTTCTTTGCCTAGATAATATTAGCAGCCTCTACCACATGTTTTAATAAGTACCTCCAATGGCGTACTGACAATCTAGTTTGTTTTGCAGATGTGTCGTAGAGACACCCTACCCAGAAATTATTGTTGTTGTTGTTGCAGATGTTGTTTCCAAAAACTTCCTACGACTTCCACATCCTAAAATGTTAAACCTTGCAACATACGGGAGAGGATGATACATGACATTAAAGAATTTGATTAAAGATAAAACTGTTCAAACAACTAGTTTGTTAAGTCCTCGAACATTCTTTTTTAGATCTGATTTGATACTTAAAATGGAACAGCTCCTGAGTGTGTGGATCGATGATGACACCTAGACGTAACATGCCGATAAATACCTTGGCTATTTAAACTAAAACTAAGTTTGTACGACGGTTTGCAGAAAGTAGAACGAGTAACTTCTAATGCAAAGCAATTTCTTGTTAATAAAAGCTGATTTGAAAGGTTTAAGAGGCACTTTATTTTTGTACATTAAAATGAACAAGGAAACAGCCACTCCTGTAAAATAGTTGTTACTAGTTATTCGGAGGAGCAGAACAAAATATTTGTTAGAGGAGGTTGTACACCAAAACAAGTGCATGATGTTGATGAAACCGGGATTCTCTGGAAGCAAATGATTATTGGTAAAGAAAAATCAGCCCCAGTCTTTGAAGCTTCCAAATATCGTCTAACGCATTTTTATGAGTGGGGTGGGGTACTGCTGAGGAATGAAATTAAAGCCCCTTACTTGTAGTTCACTCTGAAAACTGAAACGCATCCAAAGGCTATTTTAATGCAATCTATATTTGATTTCATGTTCAAATGAGAAGGCTTGGGTGATACAACGAGCTTTCTCTGAGATTGATTTACAAACATTTTGCTGTGTTATAGAAGAATATAGTCTCATGATTAATATTTACAACAAAGTATAGCTCCTTTTAGACAATTCACAAGTGACCATAAATTATCTTTTTGATGATGAGTGAGTTGAATATATCCCTAAGAACACAATTTCCTTGGATAAAGAAGTGATAGCTAACTTCATCGATATGTTACTTTAGAATAACTCGTAAATACAATTGATAGGTAAGTTAAAACCTATAGTTCGACTTTTAGAAAATATTTAGTATTATAGAAGCTGTAATTATTATAGCCGAGTCATCGTATGAATTGAAACCTTCAGCTTAGAATAGTGTTTGGCAAAAATACAATCAGATTGTATCCGTAAGGTTAGGGTTTCTATCCGTGAAGAGTTTTTTTTTTTTTCAGGAGAAAGCCTATGTCAGGTGCAACATTGCGAGACTAGAAAATGGTGCAAGGTTTGAAGAAGTCGTCGGTTGAGTTAGGATCGAATCGACCTTAAAGAATATAGCTAAATAATGGACTTTGCTGATAACATGATCCTAAACCTGAACGTAAAATAAATAACTAGAGGAATTCATAATGAGCTCAGTTTTTACACTGATCTGTACAAACAGAAGATACGTCGTAAACGCCTCACAACTTTGGATATGTTCTTTACTCCTTCAACAGATACAGATGATGATGATGGTCACGATGACGATGACGATGATGATGATGACGTATAACAGGGGTGTCAAACTTGTTTGGTTTTAAGAACCGGATTAAATCATAAACTAGCTACCAAGGGTCGGATAACAACAATTATCCTTAAAACTCAATTCATAACGTAGGCCAAAGTAAATGGATAATGGGGACAATAAACATTATAATAACTTTATTAACAATGAAGAAAGGAAAGAATATGAGGTGTCAACAAAGTTTGTGCGCAGAAATGTGTGGAAATATCCATATGGTATACATAGATTATTAAGAAAGAATCCCTAGAGAAAAAGCAGAGATAGAAATTGTCCAAATAAAAGTATACAGTTCTTGAGATGACCAATGCTTGATAGAAAGTTGGTATTGTTTCAGTTGTAGAATTTTTCAATATTGTTCACACTAGTGGAATCCATTTGGCTAAACACATGCGTAAATTTGAAACATAAGTTGACTCAACGTTACAGATAAAGTGAAGGGGAAATAGGTCACATCATTTAGTATCTGGTTTCGAAAGTTTTTCCATTGGTTGAGATATATAAAAAACGTCCCTTAACGAGCACTGATTCGACTAATCTGTACTGATGTTATCACGGTTCTAGCCGAGCTCAGGCTCTGAACACATGCTAGTGACACACATTTAACATAATAATTAAAAAGTATTTAATGATAATTTTTATTTAAAAAATTGAGTCAGGGAGGGCTAAACATAGCTGCAGGACATACGTTTGACACGCCTTCTCTACAAAACAGAAGATAGTACTCCTCTTCCTTTCAGTAATTTCTATTTTACCAATTCTCTTTACGCTGCAGTCAACATAATTTGTGATGAGTAAGTATCGTAATAGGATATGACTGTATTCTCATTCATTCCCTTACATTTTTCTTTTCAAATGATCTTACGTAAACTGTGCTGCGTATTTCAAATGATCTTACGTAAACTGTGCTGCGTATTTCAAATGATCTTACGTATACTGTGTTGCGATATTTTAATATCGTAGAATCCATTCGGATGAACAGGTACATAAAATTGCAAAGATAAATAAAAAAAACAGACAAAAACTCCTGCTTGATTCAGCGTGTATAGACAGAGTGAAGAAGAAATAGATCACATCTTTTGATATATGAATTCATGCACAAAAGATGTATTCTTTTTTCCGAATGAACTCTGTCAGAATGCATCTCAGTTTGTAATGTGGAAATCAATGAGAAAATAGGTTTCGCATTACAGAATTCCGCATAGCAACAATATTTAAAAGAATACAGGATACTGTAACGCGGGAGAGGCCAGAATTTTAGATATTTGTAATACTTACCAACAACAGTTGGTTCCAGGTCAACAAAGACCGCTCTGGGGACATGCTTCCCAGCCCCAGTTTCACTGAAGAAAGTACTAAACGAATCATCTCTCCTCGGTTTCTTATCTGAAGGTACTTGACCATCAGGTTGAATTTTGTGTTCAAGACAGTAGAGTTCCCAACAAGCATTACCAATTTGTACACCTGCTTGTCCAACGTGGATACTGATACATTCCCTCTGAAAGAAATAAAGGAATACATGGTTATAACTATGATGTACCTTTAATTTCTACGAGATGCGCCCCAGTCTCAACCGAAGACGTCAAGGGAGAAAAGTTTTTACATATAAAGATACAAACAGTTGAGGTGTCATACAATTGAAAAACTGATGTTTGTGTGTTATAAAAACATTATTCCTTTGTTATAAAATTTATAATAAAACTGAATGAATGAGATTGTATTAAACTAGAGTCGATTCGATCAACCAAACTCCTTTACATGTAAGTGATCATATGCCACCACAAGAAATAATTCAACAGCAATATTATAGTTTACCATGCCAGAAAATTCTATAAAAATAAAGATAAATAAAGATACTAATGTCTTTCCTTGGTCTCAGAATTTCTGATGAAATTGTAAGAGTACCGTCTTGGACAGTCGTAGACCGGGCGGTGCCCTTCCATCTCCAAGTCTGACCACAGAAGATCTCTTGCTAGAAATGAGAAACAGACAGATAGAAGTAGGAGAATCGATCCTAGTAGAGGACTGGTGCTTTATTTATCGATCATGACAAGCAAAGTTGACTTCAAGTGTAGCGTAGACTCTCTATATACGTACATTCGAACGTAGCAGGGAACAGCTAGCCTTCGGCCGGTGTTTGTATCCCGTTGAGTCCACTACTCTGATTGGTTGGTATTGGTGCAATTTATCTCTTACTCTGTTGTGCCAACTGACTGCGGATAGCCAGTCAGAGGTTTTATATAGCATCACGTGAACAACCTTTTTCGAACCCTTTTCGGGCCTACTGATCCTTATAAAAACCCAGCTTTTTCCTCATTATACATCTTTGGTTCCTCCTTTTAAGGTCTCGCCACTGACCACACAAGACACAACCACTTCCAGCGACAACCCCACAGCAGCCACGTCGAGACTTACCAACTTCGTCCAACAGCATTCAGCGACCTCCACCTCTGTCCCCGCCATCATCCTAACGTCAACATCTTTACGTACACAACTCAAACAAACAACTCGCCCATGTTTCAACACTTCTCTGTTCGTGAATTACTTCACCATGAATCAACAGTGAATATACAACCTGCGAGAACTCCCGTACCAAATGACCCAAACAGCAACATCACAGTCACAACTTCACGTATGACATGTACCTATAACCGCTCAGCATCACGGCCGCAACTTCTTGATACAGTATTTCGACTGCCGTGTACAATTGACTACGAACAAGTATTCTCATTCTTGCGTCTATGGACTTCTCACTTCGATGGCTATAGACTCTTTCACTGTCTTTTTCTTCATTGCCATTCCCATATGTTCTTCACACGCACATACATCTATACTTACACACACACATACATTTTGTTCTCATGACAGTCTGTCTATTATTCTGTATACATGACACATACACAGACACATTGTTTACATATCAATAAATCTTCTCTTAACTATTCTACTCGGTTGTGTCTCTTTTCCCATCTGGCACTTATGTAGTATTCATTTTATATTTATTGTATCGACCGCGTGATGTACTAAAGAGCCATTCTCATCACATCACATCGCACTGTCTTTACACAAGTTGTTTGAACTCACAAGGCAAAGAGCCGAAACGAATTCCAACAGGCAATCTATCTGATACGAACTTCTCAACCAAATCATCTATAAAGACATTGTTATAGATGGACATGCCAGAAAAAAAAATATTTGATAGTGAGTGTTTTATGATTATAATTTATAGATCGGTGGTTACCAGAATCAGTAGATTGCCGTACAAATGCTTTATCGTATCTAGTTACGTCTTTTACTCGTATCTTGCTATTAATACCGCTCTGGCCAAAATACCTGACTCTTAAACAGCCTAGTCCACCGTGTTGCAATAAATTGATACGAACTATTTATGAGCAACTCACTTCGATCAGCAGTAACCTCTAAAACGTATAACTTCAGTAAGTAGTAAAGTCTTTAGGCTATGACCTCTGTATGCAGTACCTTCCATAACCTTTGATCTCTATAACGAATGACGTAGCAGCACTGTAAAATTAACAAATGTTTCATTCCAGCACTATTTTCCGTTTCTACTTTGATGCAAACATGATCCCTGTCATGATAACGGAGGTAGTCCATATAAAGTCTGCACTATGGTCTCTGCTACCAAAACCAACTTCCACTGTACTTATCCTTAGAGGGTGAATTTCAGTAGGTGTGTAATAATAGCACGAATTCCTATTGCGTTCCACGGAGAATACACGCTATGTCTTATTTGATTTCCAATTTAGGCACAAGGTGTAAAGTTTGGCCGGAGGTGGGAGGTTAGTCTGTTTTATCGTCCATGATACTTGATTATCTTTTTATTTTATCGACCCCCAGAAGATTGAAAGGAAAATTTGACCTTTGAGGGTTTTAAACTCAGAACGGTAAGAGCCGGAAGAAATATCCGAAGGTATTGTGTTCGATACTTTAACGATTTTGCAACTCCACCACCAGCGCCGTCTTAGCAGCATTATAGGCCCCACCTCCTGTCAAATCACTGCACTGGGACCTATAGTATTTATTGACAGCAATCCACAGCATACGCGTATAAGAATTGGACTCCTTGCCCTGTAGGTAACTGTCCCGTGACCCCATCCCTTAAGACGGCACTGTCCACCACCCTTGTTAAATCTAATAACGGTTCTTTTTTAGGCACAAAGCCAGCAATTTTGTTGGGAGGGTGTGTCGATACGATTTACACCAGTATTTGACTGGTACTTTACTTTATTGACCCCAAAAGTAAAAATGGTAAAGTTGATCTCGGCGGGATTTGACCTTAGAATGTATAGCGCTGGACCAAATGTCATGTGATGTTTTTTCCGACGCCCTAACAATTCTGCCAGTTCGCTGTCCTTGCTAATTCTAATAATGGTTTCAAATTTTGGCACAAGGCCAGCAATTTCGGGGGAGGGTGTAAGTCGATTACATCGACCCCAGTGTTCAACTGGTACTTCTTTTATCGACCTCGAAAGAATGGAAAGCAAAGTCAACCTTGACGGAATTTGAACTCAGAACGTAAAGACGGACGAGATGCCACTAAGCATTTTTCCCGGCATGCTAACAATTCTGCCAGCTCGCCACCTTTTTGTTAATTCTATAATGCTATGTTAGCATCTTCTACAATTGAAATACCATTTATGTTACCCGTGCGGGAGACTGACTGTCTTTCATTTCCAACACCTGGCGTCATTAAAGGATTGTTTCCGTTTTATTTCTTAAATATTAGTGCTAGCTTTAAAAATATTTCCCCCAGTCTTTTAAAGATTGTTATTTTGTTCCGTTGAAGATTGGCATGTCTACAAAATAATGTGTTGAAATTTGGTGTGTCTTTAACACTGATGCTTGGACAATAGACTCTCACATCTTTGTCCATATGTACAAATGTCATAAGCAGCCAGATTGGTAGGGTGCTGCACTTATGCTTAAATAAACAGTGATTCGAATCCTGACGCTGGCGTTGTATTGAGTTCATCATCACAACATTGAATTCTTGCTGGCTCAATCTACATAGCTTCAAATAAGTGTTAAAAAAAGTACACATCATTGTTGTAAGTGACGTTTCAATAGCTTCTTCTGAATTAAGTTTTTTTTTTTTTTTTATGTGCCTGCTAATTTCAGAATTCTTCTTTTTAACCTTACCATTTCCAATCAAATGAAGATTCAATAGAAATGAATTGTCGTTGTCTAAACTATATCAGCTTATAGTAAACAAATCATTGTCTTTTATTATTTATTTTACCACCTTCCCAGTGAGTAACATCAGAGTTTCTTTTAATGCTAAACTATTGTTGTTGTTTTCCCTCAAGTTAATCCTGTTCGAACAAGCATGTGATTAAAAGCATTTCAGCTGTGATCATCTCGTCTATTTTTCAGATGTATATCGTTTCAAGATCTATATTATCCAATGCGTTGAAACAGTAGCGGCTAATTTCAGGTAGATTTAGATGCTATTCCTAACAAGTCGATCCGTGATATAAAAGTTCTTCATTGTCTTGTGTTATACGAGTTGAAGCACTCAATCGTAGATAAGGCAGATCATCCAAAGAGACAAAGTTTCATTGTCACTTTGTAATTGTCAGATATTTTATTATATATTTTATAAAATATCCAAAGTGGTTCCCTAGAAAAGGAGAATTATTTGAAGCTTAATCTTTCGAGTAAAACCTTTCATTAGAAAGATATAAATTCTGTAATAGATTAGCATCCTGTCACAATAAGAGGTAGCTTAAACCTATGGAAACATTGGTAAGTTCCAGTATATTGCAATAATTTTTGGTGGTGTTGGTAGTCGCAGCAGCAGCAGCAGTAGCAGTAGTAGTAGTAGTAGTAGTAGTAGTAGTAGTAGTAGTAGTAGTAGTAGTAGCAGCAGATAAGACAAGAAGAAAGTTAATATAAAAAATATTTATAATGAAACTCTGTGCCCATATCATCAGACTTTCTAAGTGACCGTAATTTATTCGATCATTTCATTATCAGACCCATTAATTCACATGAAGTGATGACGTAAGAAATTCGCATACAATAATCAATAACTTTATACACATCAATAGTCATAAGTAATATGTGACGTCATTGGAAGTTTTGCAGATATACGTGAAAAACTGTTCAGTAATAACGTTTTCTACTGATATATATGCCACAATGTTGTACACTGGTAATTCATTAATTGAAACTAATGCAACACCTAAGAGGTTGTACACTAATACCACACCGACAATGTTGTATACTCATACTATGCCAAAAATGCTATACACAAACGCTATACATTTAAGATTGTACAATAATAGAAAATCAGAGATGTCGCAAAAGGACATCACTTCGACCTCATTGATTTTTAGTGGCTCACCGAAGTCATCCAACAGTGACGCATCACCAGCAAAATAATTTACAACGAGCTCAACTTTCACCAGAACCACGCCAGCAAGATTGAAAACCTATGCGACACCAGTGACAATGTGTAACAATTGATTGGATTTTGATTGAGATATCAATGAATGTTTTGGGTTGGTTGGAAATTCCAGAAAAGATGTCTTTGCAATCATTATTTGATTATCTCTAATTGTTTAACATTCTTTTGAGTAAGAACGACACGCCTCTCCAACTTTTGTGTAAGACGAATTATTATAGACGAATGACTCTCCGTAAATGAAGCATCTACATGATGCTTAATGAAGAATATATAGATATATATAACTTTAGTGGTTTCCCATAACCGGGATACAGGGAGATTTAAACTTAGAACTAAGGAAAACACAACGGTAAGCCCGACCTACGTATATAGTATTTATTTATAATCAGCCATAAACATAAAACGGTACAAATGATGGATGCTCTACCGACTTGCTCGAGCATCTAACCCTGAATATTATTTGTTCTTCATGTTATTGATTAAGACGAGAATCAAAATCAACGCCGAACAACGTGCGAGAGTATCGAGCTTTCTGCTGTTTTATCCATCCCTTTAATAATCATTGATTCTCCCAGTAAGCACTGGTTTATTCAAATGTTAAAATATAGGATGTATTTTCTTGGATGACTTTGTAATTATTTTGATGTATGCATGCAGAATAGCATCAACGTTAGTAATTATGGTGTTGTGAGATTATGAAAAACCTTGAATCTATCTTTTTATGGAAATAGTTCCATTAGACTCTTTTAAAGTTTGTAAAAATGTGGGTTTGCTTTTTTACAATGATATGTAACTGTGTTCGAATGATGAATTGGTTGGTATCCCAAGTAAAATTAACGATTTGTGTGTCTGCGTGCGTGCGTGCGTGTGTGTGTGTGTGTGTGTGTGTGTGTGTGTGTGTGTGTGTGTGTGTGTGTGTGTGTGTGTGTGTGTGTGTGTGTGTGTTTGTTTCCGTAAAGTTACAGAAGTGGTTGGGGTTACTATGAAAGTGTTGTCGGGGGAAAATATTGTAAGTAGGCTTGACAAGGTGTGTATGTCTGTGAGTTGTATGTATGTATGCATGTATGCATGTATGTATGTATGTATGTATGTAAATTAATTTTTGCATGGAAAAGTTTAACAGTAATTTCGAAGTTTCAACAAACTGTCATACTAATAATGGTCAGCTAAAACTTCCAAGTCAATGTCAACCTTTTTTGTAAAGATAAAGATGTACCCTACTAAAAAGTACTGAGTGGTCGTTCAGTTCAATGCTAAATTACTTTTATAAGGCTTCACATTCAAACAAGGCATATGTGTGCGTGAGTGTGTATTCATATTACTGTGCTTTGTAATACTCTTTTTATTTTTAAAGTCTGCATTTCTAGTGTAATGGTCGTTTCCTATTACTTTACGAATGTAATTTCTGATGTCTATATATTAAATTCAAGTTGCTTTGTGTTGTTTTTATGCATGTTACAAGACCGACTGCATATTGAAGGAGTCTGTCTAACCTGATCTGAGTCTAATTCAGAATTCTGAGTGTTAATATTTAACATAGAAATCCTAAATGACCATAATGCTGTAGAGAAGCGAGCTGAAAAGTTAAGGAATTACATTAACTTAGGTGTTGAGTCAAAGACTGTGAAAGAAATACGTCTATTGTCCCGTTTAAAATTAATACAACTGAAACGATACACAACTATTATTGTGAAGACATTTTCAGGTTACCCCTAAGGATTTACTTGATATATTCCCTCAATATAACAATACGAGCGACAGCTTATATTATTATTATTCATGGAATTATCGAGAGTGGCGAGCTGACAGAATCGTTAGCGTATGGCATTTCTTAGCGGCATTTCTTGCGGCGTTTTACGATCGGAGTTCCATCCTGCCAAAGTTAAATTTGCCAGTCATCCTCTCGGGGTTGGTAAAAGAAAGTACCAGCCAAGTACTGGAGTCGATGCAATCCATTTTCCCCCTCTTCTAAATACTGCTGGCCTTATGCCATACATAGAATTGATTATGTAATTAACGACTTGACGTTATGGGAGTTAAGAAATGTGACGTCATTCCATTTGTAATCGGGACAATCATCTCTGTAAAGAAATAGACATGTTATATTGAAGGAGAGACAGGGGCACATTGCAGGCAACAGCAGTACATAGTTGGGTAAGTGTCAGAATGTTTTAATCAAGCTTTTTGTTATTCATGAGTATAGCACAATGAAGTACTGTTCCTGCGTCTGATTCAATACTGCTGCTACTCATTCAGACATCCAAGATTCCCCCCCCACACACACACACATACACAATGAGAACAGCTACCTAACTGAATGTCAAAGTTTCTAACCAACACACTCTAGCCTCTTACCCATAACTGTACTCTGTCTTCTCGTGACTTTTTTTTCTACTGCTAATTGTATGACCTCTGTTCTTTGGAATTGATTGGTCTCACTCCAGCTCCACTCAGGCACTCAACAAACTTGTCTCACTTCTCGGCAATTATATTCTATTCCACTCGGGTTCTGCACTAACCACTATGCCCCTTTTAGACTATAGCTTGTGGTCGTCAACTCTTGGAATTCTCGGTTTGTAGGTATTTTTTTCTATTTTCGAAGCTTCGACCAATGGTATTTTGGAAGCAACAGTTTCTAATTTCTGATGTCTGTTGTTGTCGTTGTTTTTTTTGGTTTCTGTCTCTGTTTTCTAGCTTCCAAGTAGTTCTTTGTCCCATTTGTACAAAAACTGCCCTTTCTACTCTGAACCGCTTATGTCATTGGTTTCCTTTCCCGCTGACAATGTAGCTTCGTTGTCTTCCGGAATAGCTTCGTTGTCTTCCGGAGTATTCAAGGTTTGCATACCGATACAGAACCACCCGATCACCTTTTCTTCCCTATCAACTCTGCGATACCCACCTGCGTGTATTGTACTGCAAAGGGGATAGAAAAACGAAAGGGCATTGTCTTTGTTAATGTCCCTGGTTGTGACCCTTGCACAGCGTTGTCAGTGAGCAGCTGCATGGTGCATCAGTTCGGTCTCGCAACTCGTCCTTAGTCTTGAATACCAAGCACATGCTCCCTTATGCCCTGCCCTGATGGATGGAAACCACGTTGTTCCATGCATCAGCCAGGTTTTCTTTCAGTTGAACCTTTGAGGACATATGGAAGCACTCCTCTATTTTTGAAGGAAACATAAGTATGTCACTTTTCTCCTTGCTTTTCCCTGGAGGTATTCCTCGAGCAAGAATGTACAGACTCATGTAACGTACTTCTGCCATGTCCTTGCCTTTTCCGAGAGTTGATCTATATCAATCACCTCCCTCTGATTAGCTTACAAGTTAATTACTATTGTTCTTAAGAGCTGTTAGAATTATTAAGTTTTCATTCGTTAAAGTGTGCTGCGTGTTCAGATATATTTATTTTCTTTACTTTTCTTTTTTCACTTTGTTTTTTTTTTACACTCAGTATTATTGTTTTCAAAAATATTGGGGTCGGGGTGGGGTCATAATCAGTGCTATTTCGTTTGTTACCAGCACTCCCTTGGAAGAAGTCAGATTAAATTATTAGTAATTAGCATTTTTAGGGAAAATAATATAAATATCTACAAGCCAGACGTTTTCTCTACTGCAGACCTCCAAAGGTTCCGAAGACTATTCTGTACAAAATAATACGACATAAAAATTACTTTCTTTCATTAAATAAATCCAGTAAAATCTAACTTTTCGCGGAGCTATTTCAAAGACGGCCGTATATTTCAACAAGCAGCAGCAGCAGTAGTAGTAGTAGTAGTAGTAGTAGTAGTAGTAGTAGTAGTAGTAGTAGTAGTAGTAGTAGTAGTAGTAGTAGTAATCCTCTATTCACATGATAATCCAGACAAATATTTTTACAAAAATGGAAACAATGAACAGTAAAATACAAACTGGAGAAAAAAAGAGAGAAATTGGAAAAAGCAATAGAAATGATTAAAAAGTCAAAATAATCAAAAGATAGTTTGATTCACAATATTCCCAAGATAAAAACGGAGAGGAAAATCAGTCTCCTACTGGTAACCTGCAAGACTCAACAAAAGAGATGTTAGCCAGGGCAAAAGTCGATATTTCAAAAGCTGTGGGCTAAAAGCAGAAACGAAATTTGCTTTAAGCAGCACAAGGCTAATGCCAAGCCACGAATAATTACCACAACGAGGCATTGCATCACTTATGGCTACCACGTCCTTGCCAAGTTGGAATATATTGACAGAAATGATCGAATAAATAACGACAATACTTCGATGTGAAGACGGGTGTGATGTAAGCGTGTATCAAACACGGCACGTGACAATGATCTGAACGTAAGCATATGGGACATGCCTATCCAGGCCTGATAGGAGATCAAAGTAAACCGTCCAGATATAATTGTCAAGCACGGGAACAAATATATATGTATTCTGCCAGACACCACGAATAAAGCATTGCCTGGATGAAGGCATCGAAACTGTCATGGTACATGGATTTTAAATTTTAAATAAGCAAGATGAGGGGTATGAAAGTAAAAAACAATAATGGTAACTAGCATACTCATTCTTAATATGTCCCAGTAGATTTAACTTGAATATGCTAACCATTGCAGAACAGCTTCTTCTTTTCGACAAATTTGTGTTCATAACACACTCGATTCATTTGCGTAAGGAGACTTTGGGTCATCCGGTGTTTCGATATAATTGTGTTTCGTCAGTCAAAGGTACTCCTGACTAATGAATCTAAGAGTTTGTCATTCCTTTTTACAACTTCATCAAACAAATTACTTGCTGATGCACACTGATATCTACCAACTGATTCGAACATGACTGTGCTAATCGCTGGAGTACTAGGCTTGAATTTTAAAATGAATAAAACATCAAAATCATGCCAGAGTCAGACGTTTCACACACTGTAATAGATAACCCTGACACAGCCCACATCCCTGCAAGAGAGTAGCACAACTCAAACAGTACACTTTGTACACGCAACATGAATCTTATACAATCATTATCCAATAAAATAACACTAGACAACACGTACAACACATACTCTATAGAATCAATACCTTATAGACACACACAATACATACGCAACACAACCAACATCTGATAAAACAACACAAAACGTACAACATGTTACTCATTATAGACTCAACACAGCCATCATTACTAAATTATATAATACTATACATGCACTGCACATACTCTACGCAGTCAGCATCACCAAACAATATAACACCATATGTTTCCAATACAATCATTATCCAATAAAACAACACAAAAGACATAATTCATGCTCTAGTATAATCGATACCCAACATTACAACACCAACAACTCGCACAGCTAAGCTTCTGCGCAGATGCCACCTTTGAGAATGATGATGACGATGATGATGATGATGATGATGATGGTGGTGATGAAGAAGAGATAAAAAGAAAATCTCTATTGGGATATTGATTTCTGGTGATATAGCAGGACAGTTTTATTAGGAAAGGAAAAATAATCGATCTCAGTACATGACTGGTATTATTTTACCCAGCCCGGTGGTGTTGAATAGTTAAATAGATACTGACAGGATGTGACAAGTAACGTACTGAAGTATTAAATCATACAGCCCAATTTTCTACTGTCACGATGAGTAGTGTAACCAGAATGAGTGCCGCCCGGAGCAATCCTTAAGTTTGCTGTCCCACTCCCCGAGCACCCAAGCCTTTATAATATTATACAGCAAACCCAAAAGTGCTGTCTCCATATAAGCATCACTCGAGGCGAACCTCCCCCCCCCCCACTGGTCCCCTCTACCTAGCTACGCTTCTAGTCACAGTCACTGTTCTCACCCTCATAGATATCGGTTTCAATTTTTTGGCACAAGGCCAGCAATTATGGGGGTGTGGGTAAGTCGATTACAGCGACCCTGAGAGAAAGAAAGGCAAAGGCTACTTCGGCAGAATTTGAACCCAGAACGTAAAGATGGGCGAAATGCCGACAAGCACTTTGCCCTGCGGGCTAACGATTCCGTTATCCTTTCTCCCTAATAGATATTATTAGCATTTGTGAATTAAATCACAGGTTTTCGTTGTGTCCTTGTATGCTCTGAGTTCGAGTATCGTAGATGTCATTTGTTTTTCTTTGATTTTGGAGCGATACAACTATATATCAGTAATACATTAAAATAACATCTATTGATTACACTCTTCCTCTACAAAGTGTACCCCAGTGCCAAAGTTTGTATAGAACTACGTTATTACATGACGGACTTCTAACTTTGTCGTGTTGGTGATCCTGGACCGCTGACCTGGAGTGATTTTGAGTTTCAATTGGAGTTTTTGCACTTACCTAACTCCAGCAAGGTACTTGAGAAAAGCATCAATGTTACAACTTCACTTCGTCTTTTCTGTCCTTGAATTCCTTGATCATCGTGCACCCAGGCCTTGCAGGATGAAACCAATATTTATTTAGAACTTTATCGCACGTGCCACGAAGTGAGCTCTTGGCTATCCTTATTCGCCATCCGGTTTCTATTTCCAGTTGTAATATCGCTTATATCACAAATCACCTCCAAAAAGGCGTGCATGGATGTCATACGATCTCATTTCCTCTCTCCAATAAATGTGAATTCTGTATGGAACTATACAATATTAACGTAACAAGGTGAAGTTTGGGAACTGATACAGATAAAACACACAAGCTCATCTGATTAAAGTATTTTTACAGAAATAGATACAGTTTCCATAATGTAAATGATGCGATAAACGAAATTTTGTCTAAGATTTCTTAAAACTAATAAGCAAGCGCTGAAATTACCTTCATTCTATGAAAATATATGTAGACATTGCTTTAACTTTTCTAAATATTTTGATAACATGCATAGAAACAACATGAACTCTATGAGTCAACAAAAACAATGTAGTGGTAAATATACAAAAAGACAAGATGGTCACGTCTAGAACCCTTTTTGATAACAGGCCTGCTCGAGCGAGGCTGGTGCGAAAGGAAATAACAAGAACTACTTAATATGTATACTTTTTTTTTTAAAGATACGAGTTGTTCTAATAGAACTACCTTTTAATCTCTTAAAGAACTTTAAGAAAGCTAGAATTTAATGGACAGTAGAATCAATAGAACGTCGGATGTAATCCTTTCGACATTTAAATATGTCTGATCACGTTTTGAGTTCAAATACCACCGGAATAGAGTTCTGTCCTTTATACCTCTGTAGTAGATTAAATCAACTTATTCCACTCCTTGAATGTATTGTTTTGTATCAAACTTAGAAATTAATATTCTTCACAGCCACACGATGTGACTCGATTCAACAACCAGTTTTCTATTCCTGTACAAAGACCATTCCACTTAATCTAAACCACTGTTATATTTGTGGGAAAGTAGGAAAGTCACAGCATCCCATGAAATGTTGGATTTTGTGCATAACGGAAAGAATATAATATCATTTGTACATAAGGCAGCGAGCTGGCAGAATCGCTAGCACGCCGAGCAAAATACTTTGCAGCATTTCGTCTGTCCTAACATTCTGTGTTCAAATTCCGCTGAGGTCGACTTTGCCTGTCATCCTTTCAGGGTCGATAAAATAAGTACCAGTCGAACACTGGGGCGATGTAATCAACTTACCCCTTCCTCGAATTGGCTGGCCTTGTGCCAAAATTTGAAACCACTATTATCTGTACATTTTGTATTCAATAAGATTTATTGAACCCTAAATTTACATATCAATATTCAACGAATAAACGTACATTTCCATTAGATAAGACATTTATATCTTTAAATTTTATAAGTATACAGAATAAATGGGATTTGTGACGTTCACGTCTCTGTGAAGTGAAATTCACTCATGTCAACAGAGCCGTAGCCGGGTCCGACTGAATTCATACACTATAGCCCTTGCCTTTTCAACAGATGATACTGAGTTACATTATAGAATTGGTTCCTGGATGGTAGAACAATTCAGTCGCACCATGATCTCTTACAAAAAAAAAAAGAAAAGAAAAGAAAAGAAACAAAAATACATGACTTTTAAATCTTTTTATTACTTCGAAATTAATTTCTTAATCATTTTTTGTTTGTTTCCTATGATGTTCTGCTGTCTGAACCAGCTCTCTTAACCAACAAAACACTGATTTCTTATATTGACACAAGGTTGCAAATGTGTAGAGTGGTTTAGTTGATAGAATGTCCTTCAATACATGTCTCGTATTTATTTTATCGACATAGGAAGAAAAGTAAAGTTTATTCGGACAAGATTTGGACACAAAGCGCAGATAAAATAAATTAGTGAAAGCCATCTCATCTTGCACTCAAAACATTTCTCTGTAGCGTAGCCAGGTATAGGCGCGGGGACGTTCCACCCCGGCTGACGCTTTTATGAGGGTGGCACTTTTGGGTCTGCTGTATAAGCCGTGTCTATTGTATTGAAATGCAATTTTTTTTTCAAGTGGGGACACTAGTTTTCGATTTAGAATAACTAATGGAATTTTATGCGATGTTGTGACATTAGTATTTTTCCACAGATGTAATAGTGGTTTAGGTGATGTGGAATGGTAGTAAACGGGAACAGAAAACTGGGAGGTACCGTGAATAACTGCGCAGAGTAATAACGGTGGGCTGCAAACTCATGGGCTGCTCGGGTGGCACCATCTTGCTACATCACTGCTTTTTTGTTGTCTCCCTAAAAAAAACAATCGGTCGTGTGTACGGGCATAGAATACTAACATATACTTGCGCGGTAGAACTGGGACCACTTTTATAAATAATACCCAATAAATTTCTATACTATAATCAATGCAATTGAGTGTCTCTTCCTAACCCCAAATCAATAAGGATGGTCTCCTGTTGATGTATAAACAATGTTTCACATCTGCAAAACATAAGTAAAGAACTTACGTTTTAAGGTTGTCTGTAACAACCAATGAGGCACATAAATGATATACATTATTATTTTCTTTGGTTTTGAATTAGTTAAACCTTGGTTCAGTGTATGTTGACATATGTATGGGAAGGCGCACGGCACAGTGGTTAAAGCGTCGAGTTCTCAATCGTAGGTTGTGAGTTCGATTTCTAGACCGGCCTGTGTTTGTGTTCTCGATCAAGACACTTTATTTCACGTTGTTCCAGTTCACTTAGCTGTAAAACTGAGCTGCGACGTCGCTGGTACCAAGCTGTATCAGCCTTTGCCTTTGCCTTGAGTAACATTTGTGGCGTTGAGAGCGGGAAACTGGTACGCATGGGCGACTGCTGGTCTTCCACAAACAACCTTGTCCGGACTTGTATCTTGGAGGAGAACTGTCTAGGTGCAATCCCATGGTCATTCGTAACCGAAGGGGTCTTTACCCCTATGTACGGGTCACACCTATGCTTTTAATGCATACGCTGATATGCTAAAGGAAGTTAGGAAACATTGTACAGAGACTTGAGGTATCAATTACAGACTTGTTTTTATTGAACAAAACATTAAAAATATATATCTGTTTCAATGTGTAAAATATAAAATATGCATCTTTAACAACGCAGTGCGGATCAATAAAATAAACTGTTTGATATTTCTGTTATCAGTGATGTCCATCACTGAGTGGCCATTCTTACTGATTTTGGTAGGGGCAGTGACAGCCTATTGCATCGACCGCTGTGTATTTCAATATTCATCAACTGGAACTAATTTTACCGACCTCGGTTGGATGAAAGACAAAGGAGACATTTGAGAGATTTGAACCCAAATTGTGAAACGTCGTGGCTAAATAATCCTTTCTACTATAGGCACAAGGCTTGGATTTTTGTGGGAAGGGGGACAATCGATCACATTGACCCCACTACTTGATTGGTACTTAATTTATCGATCCTGGAAGGATGAAAGACAAAGTCGACCTTGGCGGAATTTGAACTCAGAGCGTAGCGACGGGCGAAATACCGCTAGGCATTTCGTCCACCTAACGATTTTGCCAGCTCGCCGCTTTGTCGTAGCTAAATAATGCCGATTATTTAGCTCTAACAAATCTTATTTGCCCTCCAATATAGATATGTACAGACACTGACACACCTATCTATTGAACTATTCATACACACTCTCTCACTCACTCCACTCATTCACTCACTCACGCATTCTCTCATTCATTCCCTCCTCATTCACTTACACTCACGCGCGCGTGCACACAGCCTGAGAAGGTCTCTGAGCAGGTATCGCCACGACAACTTTCTCATGGTCAATGCGACGATCACACGCTACACACCTTCCTTCCAAGCACTGCTGTAAACAGCAGAAGTGAGCTAGAACGTTAAAACTTAGTGCACTTGCCCAGTAAAGTTGAAGGTCAATCTTTGCCAAACGGCTTCACTCTGCGTGCTTTATCTTTGTTACTATGGCAACAGTCCGGATACTTGTTGATCAGACCTCGTATAATCTACTACTCACAATCAATTAGGGTTTAAATAAAAGCAGTAACAGCAACAACAGAAAAAGAATCTATTATGAATCATGTAGATAATATTTTTCTTATTTTTTTCAAATCTACATGTATTTAAGACTTCACTTTCTCCCCCACCCTCTCTCTCTCCTACTCTCTTCTCTCTCTCTCTCCCAGTCTCTTCTTTCTCTCACTCTCTTCTCCGCACGCATATTTAGACAAAGTTTCTATCATAAGCACAAGGCCAGAATTTTGGGGTTAAAAGGTTAGTCGACCATATCTACCCCTTGTAGGTGACTACTATTTTATGTTGTCGATCCTGGAAGAATCAAAGTTGTTTACCTTGGCGGGATTTGAACTCAGAAAAGAAAAAAATGACGTAAGATATTTTGTCCGACGCAGTAACGATTCTACCAATTCAATACTCAAGACACGTAAGAAATACAAATGTGCTTTACGCAACCGCTCGACTTACTAGAAATAGCAACCAAGTCTTCCTTAAATCACACTCTACAGTCATTAAAAAAAAGGGAAGGACGCGTTGGATAATAAAAAATTAACGTTTGAGTCATATATGGAGAACCTTCGATCAAAACCTGCTCGATTAAGACTGACCTGGCATACACAACTGTATGTATTTATAATTGGCTTTACCTGTGAACTAGTGGGTCTCAGCCATTTTTAACCAATGGACCCCTTTGATTCTTATTTTACTCGGCTGGACCCTCTTAACCATTCAATGTTTGAAAGGTCCTATTATATTTTCATAATCAAATACTTGGAATTGTATAAAAAAAAAAACTGTTAGAATATTTTGTACATTGCAGAAGTATAACCAGTTTATTGCCCAGAGATTTTAACAATAAAATTTATGGACCTTCAAGGGTCACACAGACCCCGGTTGAGAACCATTGTTGTAAATTATAGGATGAACGCATATAGCATTAAAAGCAGCGAAAAATACGAGAGAGCGGAGGCGTTGGGAGAAGGAGGAAGGGATGGAGAAGAAGAGAGAAAAACAGACAGACAAACAGACAGACAGACAGACAGACAGACAGACAGACAGACAGACAGACAGACAGACAGACGGCAGGCAGGAGGAAGGATAATAATGAGTAATAAAGAAACATAATAGAAAAGAAGAAAGAAATACGAAGTTGTTTCCAGCCACAGGAAAAGTAATTATTTATCGTCTGTGGATAAAGTCAAGATATTCCTGCCGGTCGGTCGGACGGCATGTCGGTCGGTCAATCGATGTCTGCTGCAACATCAAGCAGACAATTTTGCTACAAAAATTTCCAGACGTAATAGAAAACTTGAGCAAAAATCAAAATTCGAAACAGAATGACTTTCTTTTAAAAGAGATTATTCAGTGAAAAGCAGAACTTGGAAGGAAACACAAAGTGTGTATGATTATATATCGTGAGAAAACTTTGGAATGCGTTTTCAAAGTGTTGCTGAACTCATGAAGTTTAGAAACGCCTTGTTATATGTACGATTAATAAATATTTCTGAAAAATTAGCTACACAGACAGACAGTCACACACACACGCATACAGACAAATACACACACACACACACACACACACACATGTATGTATGTATGTATGTATATGTACACTTATATACAAACATACACATACACACACAAAGGTGTGTGTGTGTGTGTGTACACGTATGTATACGTGAGTATACCTTCAGGTATATGTATGTATACATATATGCGTGTATGTGTATATACATATATATGTGTATATATATATATATATATGTATATATATGTGTGTGTGTGTGCATATATATATATATATATATATACATATATATATATATATATATACATATATA
>NC_068982.1:129324917-129327147 GCF_001194135.2 Octopus bimaculoides
TCAAATTTTGTCACAAGGGCGGCGACTTTTTGTGGGGAGGAGATGAGTCGATTACATCGACCTTAGTACTTGATTGGTACTTATTTTAACGACCCCAAAAAGAGATGAAAGGCAAAGTCGACCTCGGCGGAACTTGAACTCAGAACCTGAAAACGGACGAAATGCCGCTAAGCATTTCGCCCGGCATGCTAACGATTCTGCTAGCTCGCCGCTTTAATAAAAATAATAATAATAATAATAATAATAATAATATATTCTTTTATTGGCCACAAGGGCTAACATAAAAACAACAAGAAATGACAAAACAGGACGATACAAAGGGTTTTAAAACGTGTAAACAAAAATAACAAAATTAAACAATTAAAACTCCCAATAGGGGAAGGCGCTTTGAGGCTACTCGTGGAAAAACTCACAAAAGCCACCGGTGCCTGACCAACAGGCCAAGAGCCCTTTTATTTTTTACAGGCGCATGTTCAAAATGGGTCCTTTCACACTGGCCATTTTCCGACATTCACCCAGCAAACAACATCGATAATAATATTCCTTTCTACTAGAGGCACAAGGCCTGAAATTTTGGGGAGGAGATTAGTCGATTACATCGATCCCAGTATCTTACTGGTACTTAATTTTTCGACTTCGAAATGACGAAAGGCAAAGTCGGCCTAGGCAGCATTTGAACTCAGAACGTAGTGGCGGACGAAATGCCGATATGCATGTTGTCCAGTGTGCTAATAATAATAATAATAATAATAATAATAATAATAATAATAATAATAATAATAACAATAATAATAATTTTTCCTTACCATGATGATGTAAAAGATGATTTCACTGTTGAGGTAATATTACGAATGAATAAATGAATAAATAAATATATATTTATATTATATGTGTGTGTATATATATATATATATATATATATGTGTGTGTGTGTGTGTGTGTATATATATAACTTGTTTTTCTTGGTTTATATTCTAAATAGTTCTCACAAATGTCCTTAAACCTCACGCAGACAACAACGTAATCTTTATGTGAGAGAGATGCAGACTGTGCGAGCCGGCACAGTGCAGGAGTTTTATACCGGTCCCAGCCGTCGCACCATCACAGCTGCTACTGTTTATACTGTTGCTGCTGCTGCTGTTTATACTGTTGCTGTGGCTGATGATTGTGATGACGATGATGACCACGATGCTGCTGCTGCTGTTGGTTGATTGCATTGCGGGTTTACGCTGATGACACCATTGGTCAAAACTGCCGCACTCTTCTCATTCTTCGTCATCCCAAATGATCCACATTGATTTATGAGTCCAATCTACCTTAAACAATTATTTTGTACAAAACCATTATCCCAATTCTTGCTGTTTGCATTAATATTTTAATGTATTTTCCTTGCATGCAACATAGTATATTGTTGCCTCTCCATGCACGCCATATATGCATACATACGCATGTATACATATGTGTGTGTGTGTATACACACTCACACACACACACACACACACACACACACACACACACACACACACACACACACACACACACACACACATATATATATATATATATATATATATACGCACATATGTGAGTGTGTCTGTATAGTTGCATGGTAAGAAGTTTGCTTCCCAACCACATGGTTCCGGGTTCAGTCCCACTGCGTGGTACCTTGTGTCAGTGTCTTCTACTATAGCTTCGAGTCATTTGGTTGAGGTAAACTGAAAAGAAGCCTACCGTGTATAATATATAGAGAGAGAGGTGTGTGTGTGTGTGTGTGTGTGTGTGTGTGTGTGTGTGTGTGTGTGTGTGTGTGTGTGTGAGTGAGTGTGCGCGTGCGTGCGTTTGTGTGTGTCTTTGTGTTTCTGTTTGTCCCCCATCAACGCTTGACAACCTTTATTGGTGCGTTTACATCCCCGTGTCCTAGCGGTCTGGCAGAAGAGGTGGATAGAATACATAGCATGCTTTAAGAATACAAAAATACTGGGGTTGATTCCTTCGACTAAAATCCTACAGAGGCGGTGCTCCAGCATGGCTGTAGTCTAATGACCGAAAAAGTGAAAGATAAAGACGTATATGCACACACGCGCCCGCACTTACAAAATTGGCCCACATATATCCGCATACATACATACACACACACATGCATATATGCATATATGTATAAAATGCATACACACATATGTATGTATATATATGTGAATGTATATATATATATATATATATATATATATAT
>NC_068982.1:129327555-129328117 GCF_001194135.2 Octopus bimaculoides
ACACACACACACACACACACACACACACACACACACACACACACACACACACATACGACGGGCTTTTTCCAGTTTCTGTCTACCAAATCCACTGACAAGGCTTTGGTCGCTCTGAGGCTATGGTAGAAGACACTTACCAGAGGTGCCACGCAGTGGGACTTAACCCGGATCCATGTGGCTGGAAAGCAAGCTTCTTTCCACACAGCCACGCCTGCGCCTATGTATATATGTATATATATATATACACACACACACATATATATACACACACGCATATATATATATATATATATATATATACACACACATATACATATATATAAAGCATACGTTCAAACATACATACATACACACATACATGTATGCATAGACCCACCCACATACATACATACACATGCACAAATACACACACATACATACATACACACACATGCATACATATATACACATATACATACATGTACACACGTATACATACATACATAAATATATATATACATACTTACATACATACATGTATGCATACACCCACCCACATACATACATACATACATACATACAT
>NC_068982.1:129328554-129335645 GCF_001194135.2 Octopus bimaculoides
GAGACACACACGCACACATACATACATACATACATACATACATACATATAAACATGTGCACACCAATACGTATATATACATATATGAAATATTTATATTTATATATATATATATATATATATATATATATATATATATGTGTATGTATATATATATATATATATATATACCATACAATAAAATATAGGTTTTACGTACGTATGTATGTACGTATGCGTGTATGCATGTATATATGTTTGTATGCATGCATGTATGTATGCATGTATATATGTCTGTCACTTTTATTTTTTAATTATTATAAATCTTCCACTGAAGAGGGAACCGGTTTCCAACAAAGATATAAGGCTCCATCGTTGGGATGTAGTTGACACAGACACATTCACATTTGGAACCTGAGAAAAGTCTTGTATATGTATGTATGTATGTATGTATGTATGTATGTATGTATGTATGTATGTATGTGTGTGTGTGTATGTATGTATGTATGTATGTATGTATGTAGTTTATGTCTACTTCAGAACTATTATGTCAATGATGTATTGCTCGTAACCGACTGGTAATGCATTCAGTCAACAATATCACGTTAAAATGGAAGAATTGGCCGCTTTACGAGAAAACCGTTCTCCATTTCTTTTACAAAGGACACAATTGATCTTTGTACACTGACTCTAAAATGAGTTTTTCTCTAACTCATAATATCAGCCCTCTTCTAAACCACAGAAAAACAAATATTTATGAAAATTTGCCTCCCTATTGTATGTCTAATATTCTTCTTTCTTCGTTATGGTAATAGGCAATTTTAAAAGTTTAATACCATGAGTTTATCAATCGTAATTTTATTAAACATGACAGCAATTTTCCCGCCTCCCTTTTGAATATTTTTACCTTCATAGTTCACTCCCATTAAAACACTGCTCTAATCATAATTTTCTACATGGTCAGTCGAAATATTAGGAACAGTAGCTACCAAATATTCGTAAATTCACACTGAGCTGTCTTTAAAGAAAGTACACATTGGATTAAGAACTATGAAAAAAAATCAAGGTGTTATGGTCCCCGCTGAAGTACTTTCATCATGTGTTTGTTTGATCAAGGCTGAATTGGAGTTAATCACAAGCAACAACAATAGGGTTTGATTTAAGTCAGGTTTGGCTACTGTTTTAAATATAGAGGCACCCGGGTAGAGGCACTAGCATAGAGGCACCCATATTGGCTCTATCAACTAGTGTGAGTGCATCGATGACAACAGGAAACAATTGTTGCCTGTGTACTTGTTTGTTAGGTCCAAAGACCGTCCCAAATCGTTAGATCTGTTGCAGCAACGAGTAGTCCTTAAAATGGGTAGTGAAATAATGGATGCAGTTATTCTACATGCACTATGTCTTAAATCAGTGGTTCTCAACCGGGATCAGTATGGTCCTTGGGGGTCCATACAAGATTTTGTTGTTAAAATTTATGTACAATAAATTGATAGCACTTTTACAATACACAAAATATTTTAATAGTTTTTTTTTAAATACAATTCCCAATAATGATATTTAGTTATAAAAATATACTAGAACTTTTTAAACATGGAATGGCTATGAGGGTCCACCCGGGTAAAATAGCAATCAAAGGGGTTCATAGATAACAGATGGTTGAGAACTTCTGTCTTCAAGTAAAACGAGATGGTCATAGTAGAAACATTTCATGAAAACTATCTAATAGCATGCTTTGAAATGATACTTGAGACGTACGATTTTGTGCCATGTTTTAAAGTTCTATCAGAGTTTATTTTACGCTTGTCGCCGTGATGCCAATAAAAACAGGGCAATACATTTATAAACGCTGGACTCAGTGGATCATCCAGATACTGTAAATCTTCGTATTGTAGAACGACACTTCATTGAGAAATAGAAACCTACGTTGAGGTGCTGAGTTGAGCTGGACATTGGACTGCCAACTTAAGAATGAGAACGCAAATCAGTCGATCTGATGAAAGTGCTTACACCCCACATAACTGCACTGACCGATTGCCCATCTCATAAACGTGTTTTTGATACACCAATGTATTATATATGCGTGCATATACATACACACGCAAACGCACACGCACTCACATACATACATATACAAATATATATCCATATATGTATATATATGTGTGTGTTTGTGTATACACACACGCACACGCGCGCGCGCGCACACACACACACACACACACACATATACACACATACGAGATGGTATCAAAAGGTTCCTGGACTAGCTATGCTTAATAAAAAGTAACTTATTTACCTAAATTTTAACATCATCTCCTTCGAAGTAATCAACTTGCGCAGCGCAGTAATACACCGGTCCCAGCGTTCCTGCCACTTTTGGAATCCGGCCTGGAAGTTGTTCCGTAAGAGAGTCGAGAGCCTTCTGTGATTCGCTTTGGATCTCAACAACGGTGGTTAAAACGGCAACCTTTGAGCTGCATTTTCCTCTTGGGGATGAGATGGAAGTCCGCAGATTCTAAATTTGGCGACTAGGGCGGGTGTGGAAGCGATACCATATTGTTTTTGGTAAGAAACTCATGCATGGGAAACGTTTGGCGAGAAACTCACAGTAACAGGGTGCATTGCTATCGTGAAGAATCCAGTTGTTCGCGCTCCACAGATCCGGTCGCTTTCGCCAAATGTCTTCCCTCAAACGCTTCAAAACGTTGCGGTAGAACTCTCGATTGACCGTTTGGCCCTGGGGGACGAATTCTCGATGCACAATACCACGTTTCTGGGGGTGACGCTCATGGTAGATCTTCCAGATCGCTCATCGTTTTCCAGGGACGTTCTTCCGCTTTTCAACCGCCTGTTCCACTCGAAACGTTTCGCACGACCTATTGCCTCGTCACCGTAAGCTTCCCGAACATACTAAATGTCTCTGTAGCAGACTTTCCCAAGTTTAGCTCAAAATTTCACGTTGGCTCTTTCTTCCTCTCCATGACAAAATCGCAGACTACAGTATACACGTGATAACAAAAACACAAATTTTACCAACTTGCGAAGTAAACACAGCGACGTCACTCGGCACACTGCTTCATAAAGGTCACTGCTAGCTCTCACTGCGCATGCAACCGTGTGCTGCCATTTTTTGGCGCGCTACAGTAACACATACACATACATCCATACTTGTATGTATATATGTATGTATGTACATATCTCGTCAAAGATGTGCGATAAACTAGTAACAGCGATTACTTCTATTTGCTTTATAAAAAAGGCTCAAAGGTACTTTTGGGATTTGTATTCGATATATTCGACTGTTTTTCAACGTCAGAAAAATGAATGGCAAAATTGATCCTTATGGGACTTTAATTTAAATACTTATGTACCTTCTTCAGTTACTGTTACGGCATTAAATAGCATCGTAAAATAATACGATTGCCTGCCGGAAGAATAGATGAGTTATAACGTTTCGGATACAGATCTTTTTTCGTATATATACCTTCCAAAATACTTGCTTAGTGCTTTGTTTTTGTTTTGTTTTTTATGTGACTTGTCTGAAAAGTTAGAAATAATCTGTTCTCACGACTCAAGACCTTATCTCAATAGATTTTAATAGTTGTTCGTTATATGAATGGCTGCGCTGATTATCGCTAATATCCTTGGATATTAGACTTCCTTCTCTCTTTGCTTTGCTCTTTTCAATTCATTTCGTTTCTCATCTGTTGCGGTTTTTATCCCCAATTTGTCTCGAAGCTCAAAATATCGACGACACATTTTAAGGGTGTCAAACAAAAATACTTTCATTGCAATCATGAAATATTCTACCATCACGGTATTTAAGTAACTAAATCGATTGCACACATGCACGTATGCATGCGCGCGTACACACACACATACACACACACACACACACACACACATACGCACGCATATTACACTTGTCTCTTCTTGACTGACTTTTTATCAATTCAGTTCAGCTGCTACATTCTGAAGGTCACCTCGCTTTATCTGACAGATTACGATGACCAGATCAATTTAGTTTCTATGCTATTTCAAATACACACACAGAGACTCACACACACACACACACACACACACACACGTTCTTGCAATTCTTCAAATGGTGTTAATCCTTTGATGAATTCATCAGAAAAGCATACCAATATCTTTAGACAATATGCATGAATATTATATTGAAGCACAGTTTCTAATATACTTTATTAATGCATATTGCAAATAATTTAAGTTAGATTGGTAGAATCGGTAGAATGCCAGATCAAATGCCAGAGGTATTTTAGTTTCCTTTCTTTACGTTCTCAGTTCGAACATCAATAACGTTGGTTTTCGCTTTGAATTCTTCCCGTGAGTCGATAAAATAAATATCAGTGAAGTGTTGGGTTGGTCTTCTTAATTATTCACGTCTCCAACCCACCTCCCACCAATTTTGGGGTCTTGACGTCCATGTCAGAAATCAATGTTATAATTCGTTTGTGTGTATTGATGTAATTACATTTGTTTTATTGTATGTATGTATGTATGTAAGATATATATATATGTGTGAGTATATATGTGTACACACACGCATACATACATATGCTTTGAAACATCAGAAAATTAACCGCATTATCTACCCCCTTTACTCTCAGGAATAGTCTCTGTACAAAGCTGTGGAATAATATTTTGTGGATATGTGTGTATTTGTGCTGTTGTTGATAAAGATGGCCACGATGGTGATGGTGATGGTGCTAGTGGTCGTGATGGTGAGTGATGGTGGTGGATGGGGGGGTGGGAGTGATGATGATGATGATGATGATGATGATGATGATGATGATGATGATGATGATGACGACGATGATGAAGATGATGATGATTATATAACCTCACGAATCGGAGAAATATTTGCTGTCGCTAAAATAGACAATTTGATTTGTAACGACTGACAGTTTAGTTGTTAATATGTATGATGATGAAAAAAAGTTAACTGACAAAAAAAAAAAAAAGGAAAAAAGAAGGAACTTAATAAATGCGAGAGATTATCAGACAGTTGCAAGTAGCAAATATTTTATTATATATTCTCTTAATGCTTAAATAACTTTCCACCTCTCCTCTTTGTTGCTTTAGAATTAATTGCATGCCTAATTAAGAAGCTTTTATTTTTAATGATGAGTAAATAAATAACTTTGGCTTGTGACTTTTCCCGTTCAACCTCTGAACCTCTTTCGCTCTCAGCTACAAGAGGATATATGATTATTGGGACACATGCGCATGTACAAAATCACTGCGTTTTCTGTTTTCTTCAACTGACCACCATTGAAAAAGGTTTCAAATATGAATGTTATGGGGCGGAGGTTCAATATTCAAGCTTTTTAACGGACAATATAACAATAATCTTTTCTGATAAGTCTTACAGTGTGGCTGCACTTTGAGCAAGTGTCTTTTCTACTATGGCCGCCTCGGGTTGGCTAAACTGTGTAAGTGAATTTGATGGAACAAAATGTATCCAAGTCGTATGTGTGTGGAGAGAGAGAGAGAGAGAGAGAGACATACATACTCACGCATGCACATGTGTGTATATGTATACGTGTGTGCGTGCATCTTTGTGTTTAATCTCTTACTGCTTGACAACCGGTGTTGGTTTGCAGTTCGACCAAATAGAACAATAGAATAAGTGTCAGACTTAAAACAAATTTGATCAACTAAGCCCTTCAAGGCTGTGCCCTAGCATGGCCGCAGTCCAATGATCGAAATCAGCGAAAGAACTATAATCTTTTCTGCTCTAGGCACAAGGCCTAAAATTTGGTGGGGGAGGGGGCTGTCGATTAAATCGACCCCAGTACGCAACTGGTACTTAATTTATCGACCCCGAAAGGATGAAAGGAAAAGTCGACCTCGGCGGAATTTGAACTCAGAACGTAACGGCAGACGAAATACCGCTAAGCAGTTCGCCCGGCGTGCTAACGTTTCTGCCAGCTCGCCGCCTTAATGCCCACACACAAAGTTGGGAACGTTAGATTGTGATCTATATAAAGGCCATTAATAAAACTGTTTTAATTTGTTAGTTTGTTCGTTTGATTAAATAACTTAATGAAGCGTAAGCTATGTTGGTTTTTGATACTAAAATTTTTACCATAAAATAAATACACAGCTTGTAGCCATTACTACTTGTGTAAACGAATTAAAACAAATTAAATACAGTATCAAAAAGATCATTAGCTATTTAATTCAATCTGTTCGGGATTTTTCTACCGTTTTCTATTCTAAATTGTGTGTTGTTTTTATTTAACCCTAGGCTTAGTATCCTAGCTGGAGAGTGGTGAGACGGTCCACCCTGGGCGACGCTTTTACAGAGCCGGCTCTTTTCAGTCTGCTGTATAAGCTGGTGTACAACTGAGAGCCTGGCGGCGGCAAGCTCGTGATCTTTCTTGGGCGGCATACACTTTAGCTATGCCCCTGACATTAGTACAAGACAAGTTCAATTTTTTCTATTTTATTCTTTAATCAGAAGGGAATGCAGTACCCATGACTCGTTATAAGGCTTTTGAAACCGGAGGAAGTTATCCTCAAACCGGAAACATGACCCGAATGCTTGCAACAGAGTAAACTCTGCTAAAGACACCCAATGTGTCTGATGTTAGGCAATAGCGGGATTCCAACTAAGAACGGAAAGGGACGGAACAACTACTACAAAGCATCTAACCCAATGTTCTTACAATCCACCGCCTTGGATAAGTATAAGTACTTTTTTATTGACTCCGACCCTACCCCAAAAGGGATGTAAGGCAAAGTTAACCTCAGCGGAATTTGAATTCACAGAGTCTGAACGAAACATAAACTGCGAAGCATTCTATCTGCCACTCTAACGAGTCTGCCATTTCGCCACTCCTGGGCATCCCATCATGACTTGGGCCTTAGTAATGAAACAAAGTAATTAAACACATTCGGGTTATAATATTTATTCATTTATTTATTTATTTATTTGCTTACAAGTTATAAATTGTTGAAACTATACCACTGAATTAAGACAACACTATATTAGTGAATTGAATGAAATAACGTTTGAATATACGAATAGATTAAACAGTCTACAATTGAATTATATTTGTGAACACTTTCAAAGGATATATA
>NC_068982.1:129336002-129337581 GCF_001194135.2 Octopus bimaculoides
TTATTTCTGTATACAGAGAGAGAGAGAGGGGGGGAGAGAGGAGAGAGATGAGTGTTTATGTATTTGCCTCTAAATATGTGTGTGTGTGCGCGCGCGCACTTATGTACATCAATATCACTATGTATATGCATCAATATCACTATATATATATATATATATATACATATATATATATATATATTTGAGAGTAAGTCTGAGGAAATCTGTCCTGCTACTGTCTATCATTGATTCTAGGCCAAAAATTGTTGGTATGTGGAAAGGTTAAGTAAAGCGAAATGGCTCAAGCTAGAACCGAAACTGTGTCACGAGTAGCCAGTCATAGCGCAAAGTTGTCCTACATATAAAACTGTACTCTGCTATTTTACTTGGAGAAATCCAACAAACGTAAGCGACACCTCCGATATACCACTGTCTTATAGAAAACATTTATCTTAATATAATAACCACATACTGGTATGGTAGTCGCAGTGAACCAGTTCTTGCGAAGATCCTGCTGAAAACCATAGCACTTAGATTTTCTCAGCCTAATGTATCGACATAAAAGGAAAATTATTACCCTAAAGATATTAACATCTACGTAAATATGACCCAACCAATCAACACTGGTTGATTAATTATGGTTGACACGGCACACTTCAAAGGAAGTGTACGAGTTTTCCCGCCAAAAAGATTCGTCGATGATTCTAGAAGGGTAGCCTACAGTTATAAAAGATGGCAAATTCCACCTCAGGTCGGAGTTACTCAGCTTTCTTGAGAAATCTGACACATATTTCATAGTTCTGTCTTAGCACGTTGGTTTCTTCCCTTCTTTTACTTTCCTTATGTAACATGATTACGGCGTACTCGGTAGAAGCCACCAACCTTAACTTGTGATGTCGAGTAACGCATATTAATTATATGTAGCGATTTAACTTCCTTGCACTACTTTCATAACATAATCTAGCAATTTGTATTGTAAAATATTTCTAACTGCTATATTCGTTGTACTTTGTTATATTGATTTATCAGATGTACGCTTGTAAATGTAAACGATGTACATTAATAAAATATTTGAAAACTCATGTAAATTTTTGTGTGGCCATAGATTTCAAACGCAGCCTACCTACTTTTGTGAGCAACAACTGAAGAATACATGACTAACCGGCACACTGAACTGTAATTGCCACGTTGGAACTCTGAGCAAAAATATACAAGAATGCTATCGGTTACAAATGCTTTTCATAGAATGATCATGGTATATTACTGACCAATCACTAATCCAATATGTAAGCTATAAATAGACAAAATTGAAGATCTGTACTTCTAAATCACAAATTCAGTCAAATGTATACAGATAGGTTGAGCGAAATGTATACATGGTAGCTAATCATAGTAACAGTCAGATCATCCCTCATATCATACCTGTCTTATGTATGTATGTATGTATGTATGTATGTATGTATGTATGTATTATGTCATTATTCAATTTATTTCAAGATTAGTACGAATAGAGAAAAACCAGTTTCTAACCTAGATCCAAGCTTCCTTGATTGGAATTTCAACATCAACAACAGAGTATTTTTGTATGTATGTATGTATG
>NC_068982.1:129338023-129340849 GCF_001194135.2 Octopus bimaculoides
ACAGCTCCCAAAATTATTGCAGAACTTAATGACCACCTCGAGAACCCACTTTCCACAAAAACTGTTCGCCGGGAGCTGCCCAAAGCCGGATTTCACGGGAGGGCTGTAATCAGAAAACCACTACTTTCAAAACAAACGTTGCAAAGTGTTTAGAGTGGAGTAAAAAACTACAGAATTGGTCCCTTGAGCAGTGGAAGAATGTTATTTTCTCAAACGAGTCATCCTTTAACTTATTTCCGACCACCGGCCGAGTATACGTGTGGAGACAGCCAAAAGAAGCATTTGACCCAGACTGCCTTCTTCCAACTATTAAACATGGAGGAGAATCTGTGATGACCGGGGGTGGGGGCTATATCTTGGAAATCCACCGGCCTAATGGCTTCCCTTCATGGCAGAATTAATAGTCAAGACTATTTAAGCATTTTATCTGTTCAAATTCATCCTATGGTTGCGGAACTGTTTCCGGAGAGAAACGCAATCTTCCAGAATGATAATGCACCAATTTACACAGCTAAAGCTGTTACTGAATGGTACAAGGAACATTCTAGTGAAGCTGAACATCTTTTCTGGCCACCACAGTCTCAGATTGAACGTTTATGGTGCATTTTAGAAAAACAAGGAGTCGATATCCTCCACTATCAGCACTACAAGAACTGGAGACTGTTTAAACTGGAGAATGAACAAAAATTCCTTTGGAAACAATTCAAACTTTGTACGAGTCCATACCTCGTAGAATTCAAGCTGTAATTAATATCAAAGGTGGTCCTACCTCTTATTAAAATAAATTTGTTTGAAATTATAAAGTATTTCCATTATTTTGTCCAACCCCTGTATATGTTCAGATTTGTATGTTTTGTTTTATGCATGTATTCTCATGCATATAGTTGCATATCTAGACATACTCATATATACTTAAATGATAAACTTCTGGCAAGTTTTACAGATTTTTACAGTTCCAGTGGTGGATTGGATCTGTAGTCTTCGAATCAGCTTTCTCCTTTCTGCTTTTGAGAAGCCTAATTTCTCAAGATTGGTATTTAAGCAGTATGTTATATATCCCAGTGCCCAAATTATTACAGCTATAAGCCTGAACTTGTAATCTGGATAGAGTAACTGTAGATTTCTCAATAGTTCAGCATAGGTATTTTCTTTTTCGCTGATCTTTAGCTTTATGATGCTTCTGCTAATTATTCTTAAAGCTCAATATTACACATCTCTCGTCTTGCAATACACCTTCTGAAAATCCAACTATTATACTTCACTGGTTGTTTTAGGCATGGTGTTCTAAGACTGATTAACCAATGTGTCCTTCCTTTTGATGAACGTTTTGCTCTTATTTCTAGCAACTCGAGTGGCCACTCAAACTCTCTCGTTCGTTCGTTATTGTGTTCTGTAGTAAAGTGTAGTGCTGCTGATAATACTGTTGATGTTTAGTCCCAGTTCAGCCATATCGAACAGACATATCGTTGGTGATCCAGCTGTGACAATACTATTTTTGATCTGCGTCCAGTAGCTGATTTATTCTCGAAGCTTGCCAGTCAACTATCCAAAAGACTGCAAGCCTCTTTGGCAGAAGAATGAAATGAATTTTCAATATTTGATTTTAAAAATTATTTTTATTATATTATAGTTATTTTTTTTTTATAGAATTCTGTAATATTTCTCTTTACTAATTCCGAGTTCTAATTATTTAATTTTTTTCTTAGATCTAACAACTTTTCAAATATGTACAGACTAGCAACTACTTCGACACTAGGCTTGTGTTGGACGGCATTGTTTTACGGTTTAAATATGTTGCTATTGTTGATCTTATTACTACTGCCAGAGCACAAGTGTGATAATGTTTTATTACGTCATAATTTTTTTAAATAGGTGGCGTCATGGCTTCAGAACCGTCTCTCTAATGTATCAGATGATTTAAACAAATACGATTTCAAAAGAAATTATACATTTCCTGATTCTCTATTCGTTTCCAACCAACTTACATTTACAAATAACTGTGGAATTTCTATGGATACAACTGGTAAATTTATTATTTCTTGTCAGTAGATTCATTGGAAGATTCACAATATAATTTTCACTTTGTAATTTATAAAGTAGAATGTATTTAATAAACTGGTTATTAAACTTTTGAATATTTTACATTAAGTGTAGAAGCCGTATAGGTTAGAATAGTGAACAGTGATTGCTTTGAAGTAGCTACTCAGTTGAAAATTTCATCACGATAAATTGAAAAATGGTGAGTAAATCACTTCACTCATGCTGGTAAGTCCTTAGTGAAGGTTTCAATGTCACAATTTTTCGTTTTCTATCGATGAAAATGACAAAGCTGTTATGTATAGACTAAATAAACAGATAGCTTCCGTGGTAAATTATTATAAGTGTGTCAGCTGTCGTAGTTTAATAAATCTGATATTTTACTTTTATATTGATTAAAATCAATTTGGATTTTGAGAGGAACAACATAACAGGTGTTACAAGATGCCTCCACGGAAACAAATTTATGTTCTGTTCTTTATTCTAGTGTTGATCCCAAATTTATTTAATGAACGTAATGTTACATCCGAAAGGAAGGTTATGATACTGGGCTATTGCTACTGTTGCTAATGAGATATCTATTTATCCCGCGAGACCACGGCTCTGTTCGTGGAAAGATTGTTTCAGCCTATGTTTGCAAAGAAGCATCTTATCCTACTGATAAGGCTTACATGGCGGACTGTCTCGGCTGTAGCAATTACATTTAAATTTAAATGTACTGTCTGTCAATATTGTTTGGGTACATTTTTTATTGGTGAACGCGTTCGTTTCATTTCTTTCCTTGCCCCC
>NC_068982.1:129340946-129342517 GCF_001194135.2 Octopus bimaculoides
TAGCTGTTTTGCAATGTCTGAACTTTCCTCTTTCTAAATCCCCACTTATTTCATGCCTTTAGCAGAGCGAAAATCTGCAATGTCGTCTCACCTCTCAAAAAATTAATTTTCAATGATTTCATCTTTCTCTTACAGATATCTTTGAAACAAAGATGAGAGTGTCACCTTTATGTTCGCTTTCCAAAACATACCCAGGGTTGGAAAAAAAAAGCATGAAATATTGATCTTTGTTATGAAAAAATCGTTAGAAAGACAAACACTTGGTGATGCAACCAATGCGTAATGACTTGGACTGATTTACAAAGATAATGTATTCCAGATTTGAGATTTGCACTTCACATTCAGCATTGTATGGTAGAATATACAGAAACTAAAGTAAATAATATTGTAAAGACATGTAATCTAATGTTCTGTTGTTTCTGCCAATTTGCTGTCTTACACTGATATGTACTACACCTAATAGAAAAGTATAGCTGACACCTATAAGAGTAGATAACGTGACTGCTTAGTAAGCAGTCACGTTACCTGCCTTTTGTGTATGGATGGATCAAAATATCAATGTGCATTTGAGGATATCAAAGAGGTTGATAATCTATAAGCGACAGCATTGTTTGTTCCTATTTGCTTGGAATCAAAGTTATTACACATCCTGTGTACAACAGCCCAGTCAAAAGATCTTTTCCGTAATGAATGGGTAAAAATTGGAAATAAAATTTGTTTTCAAACATGATTAATCTAATCAATGATAATATAAAGACAAAATGAAATATGCTATTCCATTATGTTTGTCATGAAAAACAAAAACAATTAGCAATTTTTTTGCTTCATCTGGTTTTTAAAAAATTACTGATCACAACAGAAATCGATGTATATTTTTGGTGAGGGGTGAGGGATAAGGAAGACAGCTGAAACATATTCAACATAGAATTTACTACAAACCATGTAAATATTTATTATATTTTACATTCGTTGACATTTAACCTCTAACTTTAAGAGAGAGATCGCAAATTAAGTTTTGTCGCATTCATGTATATATATATATATAACAGACGCAAGCGTGGCTCTGTGGTAAGAAGCTTGCTTTACAACCACTTGGTTCCGGGTTCACTCCCACTGTATGGCACCTTGGGCCAGTGTCTTCTATTATAGCTTCGGGCCGCCCAAAGCCTTCACTAAGGACTTACCAGCTTGTAAGTGGATTTGGTAGACGGAAACTGAAAGAAGCCCACCGAGATGCAATTCGAAAAAAGCCCGCCTCTTACATAGATATATACGGATAGACAATCTTCTATGTACTATGCTGAATACATGAGGTGTTCGTCTGGTATGTTGATTTTTTTGTTTATTTTTATGTGTCTTGACCATACTATACTGATGAGTAGAAGTTGCATATTACTGTAATAACTACGAAATCATGGTCTATAGTTTAGTTTGTTTTTAAGGGGCTAGCTTTGAGAGCTGCATTTCCTCGCGTTCGGTAAAAATGTGTTTATTATGGTAGTTTGACCTTTGAGTCCCTCTTAGCGTGAGGCATTCATGTATAGTAATGCCCTTATATAATATAATATATA
>NC_068982.1:129343078-129350585 GCF_001194135.2 Octopus bimaculoides
TATATATATTATTTACAATAGTTTTAGTGACCAATATTGGTGTAATTAGGGTGTGTTCCCCTCAGGCCAGCACTAAGTATGCCGTCCCCACAACGTCAACCTCACAGACCTTAGCATATTCTTAGTTCGTAAAACCCATTCCTGTTAGTAAGCTCACTGGAAAATTGAATCTAGATCGAAGACTCGGCACGTCGTAACTTTACCTTCACTCCATTGTATTCGCATTGTGAAAGCACGCGGCGTAGTAGTTGGGCTGTTGTATTCATGATCGTATGATCGTGGTTTCGATTTCCGGACTGAACGTTGTTTGCTTGAGCAAAGCCCTTCATTTCATGTTACTGCAGTCCACTCAGTTATAAATGAATTACAGCAGTATATAGGAAGTTAACCCTACGCTGGACCTTCGTCTCGTTCGAGGAGGGAACGCTGTAATCTCAGTCACTTAATTGCCATGGAAACCAAGTTAAGGTCCGAAATATATTTTCTCTTTTTTTTTTTTTTTTTTTTTTTTGTTTCAGTCATTTGACTGCCATGCGGAGCACCGTCTTTAGTCGAGCAAATCGACTCCAGGACTTATTCTTTGTAAGCCTAGTACTTATTTTATCGGTCTCTTTTGCCGAACTGCTAAGTTACGGGGACGTAAACATACCAGCATCGGTTGTCAAGTGATGTTGGGAGGGGGACAAACACAGACACACAAATATATGCACACACATACATACATATATATATATATATATATATACGATAGGCTTCTTTCAGTTTCCGTCTATCAAATCCACTCACAAGGCTTTGGTCGTCCCGAGGCTATAGTAGAAGACACTTGCCCAAGGTGCCACGCAGTGGGACTGAACCCAGAACCATGTGGTTGGTAAGCAAGCTACTTACCATACAGCCACTCGAGTAAGATATTATAAAAGATGAATTTTGGTGATGGATTTTCCTTTGTTATTTTTAAATTTTAGAAATTTCTTACTCCAGAAACATTTTCCCTTTTAAAATGTTCTTATTATTGTTGTTTAGCCCTAGGTCAGTCGCAGTTGAATGAACCTATGATCAAAGGCACTTCAGCTTTGTATATCTAGGACTTACTCTTTAAAGCTGTAAGATGTAATTTGAAGCAATTTATCAACTATTTCAAGCATGTCGAGCGACCATGTAGATGTTCTTTCGTAAACCTTCGCTCACACACGGAGACATAATAGAATATCTCATATTTTAGTCCGGAGAGAAGACAGTGCCCATGATTCTTTATAGGGGCAACCGAAACTGAAGAGAGGGAGGAAGGTATCCTCAAATCGCAAGTCTGGTCCAACTTCTTGCAACAGACTGGACTCCGATAAAGGCATGCAAGATGACAGAATTTGGTGTTTAACAGAGCGATAGATTAAGTTCATCATCCAGTTAGTTCATGGAGAAATTTGAACTGGGCTACATATATCACAAGGTAGCCATTCTCACATTCTTACAGTTTTACCATTCTACTACCATGATTTTTGTATTCTTTTATCGACCCCGAGATGAGGCAAAAGACAAATTTCACCACAACGGGATTTGATCTCAGACCGTAGAAAGTCAGAATAAATACAGCTAGTTTTTCTCTCCGACCGACGTTCTAACGATTCGGCCAATTCACTTTACATATAAATGCAGTTTTATCTTTATTTTCATTTCTTTAGAATGACTCTGAATTTTGTCGATGTGGTATCGAAGAGTTTATGATTTAGTTTTTAATTAATTATTTCAGAAGTCTAATTAAATGCTTCGTTCTCTTTTTTATAGATTGCAACCGTTTCTCGACACGATCAGCCAATGATAATTTGTTTGATTAAAACAACACATTCGCGTAGTCGCCAATACTTTCCTCGAGTGGTCCATCATTACAATATGTTTTACAACTGTCTACAGCACAATTCAGCTGCAGCCTTGTCACTGCAGCTTTTACAGACAAAGATTCAGCGTAACACTGTTGTCAGTCTTACTATAAAAAAAAAGTAAAATTTCCATTAAATCATGAGATGATCTTAGTGAGTCATTCGCAGATTCAGTGATTCATGCGGTGAAAATACATACTAGGTTATAATAAATTTATTTCTCTGATTGCTTTTTATTATTACTGATTAATTCAAGCGGTGAGCTGGCAGAATCGTTAGCACACCAGACTAAATGCTAAGCGGTATTTCTTCCGGCTTTCCATTTTGAGATAAAATTCTGCCGAGATTGGTTCTGTCGTTCATCCACTCGGAGTCGATAAAATAAAAACCAGTAAAGTACTGGAGTTGATGAAATCGACTAGTTCTCTTCCCTGCAAATATTGGGCTTTGTGCCTATAGGAGAAAGGATTATTTGTAATTAATTATAATTTTGACACAAGGCCAGTAATTTTAAAGGCAAAAGGTTAGGCGATCACATAAACCCCATTGATCAACTGGTACTTTATTCTTATTTCTTTACTGCCCACAAGGGGCTACACACAGAGGGGACAAACAAGGACAGACAAACGGATTAAGTCGATTATGACCCCAGTGCGTAACTGGTACTTATTTAATTGACCCCGAAAGGATGAAAGGCAAAGTCGACCTCGGCGGAATTTGAACTCAGAACGTAGCGGCAGACGAAATACCGCTAAGCATTTCACCCGCGTGCTAACATTTCTGCCAGCTCGCCGCCTTTCTGGTACTTTATTCTATCGACCTAAAAAGGCAAAGTTAACATAAGCAGTATTTTGAAATCAAAGCGTAAAGTGCAAGAATTGCTTCTAAGCATTTTTGTTTGACGCTCTCACGTTTCTGCCAACTCGCAGCCTTTTTATTAAACTTGACTATTTATACCTTGGTTAAGCAGAACCTGTTTGAGTGAAACTTAAGAGAATTTTAATTTTCATTTAAAATTCATTGTATTCAGTGTTTGAACGCATCTCTGGTAAACGCATTGTTTTTCAGAAACAATCTCCGGTTTGTTGGCGTAAACCCTCTCTTTCAGGTATCCCCATGAGAAAAAATCTGGGCTAGTCAAGTCAGGGGAACGTGAAGGTCAGTTGACATTGCTGTAGCGGGAGATTATTCTCTCTCCAAAGCACTGCCGTAGCAACTACATTGTTTCTCTTGTGGTATGAATTTTTCATGTGGAGATACCTGAAAGAGAGGGTTTACGTCAACAAACCAGAGACCCTGTGCAATTGAAGGAGACATCAATAGAGAAATCTGAGAAGTGGGGTCTGAAACTCTTGAAGGTGTTATGGTGCAAGTTTTGGAAAGAGCACGGGCGTGCAAAGCCGAAAATGACTGCCATTTAAGCGATGTCAGTTTTCATACGTGATGTAGTGGAGTTGCAAAATTTAACTCGTGCATATTAATTTCCATTATGTCCGTTATATTGTATTAAAATTTCATGCATTTATTTGTAAAGTTAAGGAAGTTATTAAAAATTGAAACTCGTTAGTGACTTTTGGGACACCCTGCACATGGTAACGCATCACATTACAAACGGGCTTTTATAGGGGATGTCTTATAATGATGAAATACATTTAATTAGTAATCATTTTCTATGTTGTTGCTATTTAACACTGTCAACGCCAACAAAGCAGACACACGATCAAAGGAATTTCAACTGTGTTCATCCCGTGTTTTCAGTGGCTTTTAGCACAGGCATGGCTTTGTGGTAAAGAAGTTCGTTCTTCAAACTACATAGATTTGAATTCAGACCCGCTGCATGACACTAACCACTTCTTGTGGTAAGTAAAGAAAGCATTATTTACTAAGTGATTTCGTTTGTTATTTATGTTGATGTTATTTAAACCAAGTAAGCTTTAATCATACAGACTTGGCCATTCCGTTTATATCATCAGGCATAAGATACTATGGATTAGGGACTCCATGAGAAATTTAGTAAGGTGGATCAAAGATTCTCTCAAAGTTCAACAGGACTGTTAGTTTGCTTTATATATACATATATAAGTATGTGCGCACACACACACACATACATACACACACACACACACACACACACACACACACACATATATATATGTATATATATATGTGTAAAAGAGGTCATGGGCCAACAGATTTTTGGGATCTGACGATACGCCATAAAGCTAAACCCTTTATAGACGGGAAACCTAAGGTAATCTCATAAACCGGCCTTCCTCATATATATATACACACACATATGGAAGGGGTAGCAAATCTTCCCGATCCCTCTTTCGTTCTCGAAACCCTGGACCGATATGCCGGCAGGACCCCACGCACACATACACCCAATAGTCTCTTCATAAGGTCGTATGTCCCTTTTTAAGGCGGTAGAATATGATTGGAAGGAAACTTCACAACTATTTCTCGGTAATCGTCTGTTTATTTTCTTGTGACGTCACATAAATTTAATTAAATTTTGATGAATGTAAACCAAAATTTAACGATGATACTGAGAATGGACAGAGGCTCTTAGTAATCCTGTAAATGTAGTTTTTATAAACGGCGTGAAAAGTTCTACAAATTAACCTCAAATATGAAAAATATCAAACATAACGAAGTCTAGGAAAAATCTATATTTCTTTAAATAAACAACTAACCGAAATAGTCTGTCCTCTAAAGATATAAGGAATCAATATTTTACATCTGTTATATTATTTAATGTCAATAAGTGTAACCTTCACATTGAGATCAAATAGATAACCTTTTCCACTTTAAGCACATGGAGTGAAATTTATAGGGTGGGGACTAGTCAATTACCTCGACCCCTGTGAGCAACTGGTACTTACTTCATCGACCCCGAAAGAATTAAATGCAAAGTCAACCTCGGCAGAATTATAACCAGAACGTAAAGACGGACGAAATGCCGCTAAGCATTTTGTCCAGCGTGCTAATGACTCCGCTAGCTCGGTCAAATAGATAATAAAGCCAAAATGTGCTTATAGAAGTGACACAACAGAATCCGAATAAGTACGCAAATAAGAGCTACAAAGAGTTCACAAAGGGAAATAACTTTGTTGTGAGAAAGTAGAGAAATATGATGTTTCGAGCTGAAGTCTTTATCGAGAAGAGGAACTTCTTTTCTAAACATCAGAGAGCTCTGCACTTTCATTTTGGAAACTACGTTTACAGATGTAAATATGTATTGATGCTATAATGCATCTTACTTCTCCTTTTCCTTCTCCTTTTTCTCCTCTTCCGCCTCCCCTATTCTTCTTCTTCTTCTTCTTCTTCTTCTTCTTCTTCTTCTTCTTCTTCTTCTTCTTCTTCTACTACTACTACTACTACCACTACTACCACTACTACTACTACTTCTGCTGCTGCTGTTGTATAGCATGTGCATGTCTGGTTTATCAGCAAGGATAAGAATAATATTTCAAAATTTTTAACACATCCCTGCAGAATGGAAAGTGAGTAGCATTCGCTACGGAGATTTGTCTCGGAAATGATTAAAAAAAAAAAAACTTCTTGTATAAAACACACATTAATACAAACAGCGCCAGCAGACTACAAAACACGGTGTTTCGTCGTGATTTCGCCACCTCAGTGATAGATATTAATTCGGTTATTTGAAACTAGACAGGATCTTTTGTCACTACATAGAAAACTGGAAGCAAAATATCGCTGGCGGGTGTTGAAGCTTGGTAAGGTGGAATTAAGTCAGTTTAAGAACACGAATCAAAGAGGATTAAAATCATGACGTCTACATGTATTTTTGATATGTTCCTGTACACTAGAACATGAAAAGCATTCGCTGCGGGATTTTGTCTCCAGGAAAGAAAGACTTTGTGTGTGTGTGTGCGCGTGCGCGCGCATGTAAAGATAGATAAATAGATAGATAGATAGATAGATACAAACATAAATACATAGAGAGAGAAAGAGGGATGTATAGAGAGAGAGAGACATAAGATAAACCTCTAGCTATACGTGTAGTCTATTACCATGAGTATCTTTATCGTTTAATCATTTAAGTGATATTGAAAGATACACATGGAAACTGATCAAACATATAAAGATGCATATTTGTATTTTGTATGTATGTATGTATGTATGTATGTATGTATGTATGTATGTATGTATCTATCTATCTATCTATCTATCTATTTATCTATATATCTACTTGTGTTATGTATTTATAGATTTATAGACATATACAGTAAACGTTGATGTATCTATATATGCATACCTCTCTGCATTTTTATCGTTATTTTTTTAAACGCATACACACTCACACATAATACACTCAGAGACAGGGACAAGAAAAGAAAGAAGCGTGAGAGATGTGAGGGTGAGTTTGCCTGTGGGTGAATGAGCGAGTATGTGTGTTAACATGCATTCTTGCAAAAATGTACAATACAAGCGTCTACAAAAGCGTTTAGCTGTGTCGACTTTTCCACTGAATCTCGAGATCCAGAAAAAGCAATTTCAAAAGCAGCACTACTGTTTCTTCGTTATGGGCTTCGCTTTCGGTGGCAGTTATATTAGGGTACTGAGATTTTGTAGGTTAGAAATCCCACCCCCTTACGTAATTACATTACCATTTTTGCTGTCTGACAACTCTTATCTGTTTTTCCAGTTTAAACTGTTATCTTATGGCACGAAGATGATCTAACATCACGGAAAGGTCGAGTACATAATCAGGTATTAATAAAAGAGGAATGATAGATACAAAGACACATAATAAACAGCATTCCAGCTGTGTCAGCATGGTATTGTAAGCAGAGAGCAAATATCGGGTATGGATAGAACAGAAGAGAAAGAAGGAGCGTTGATTTGAGAAAGGGTTTCAATATTGTATTCTTTTTGGTTACATAGCGTTTTTAACAGATGTTTTGAAGGCTCCAACGTAAATGTATGTGTGCATGTGTGTGTGTGTGTATTATTATTGGTTGGCTATTTCGGATTCAATCTGCCAATAGTTAATGAGGTGTCAGAACGGAAGTAGTAGTAGAGGTGGTGATGGTGGTGGTGGTAGTAGTAGTAGTAGTAGTAGTAGTAGTAGTAGTAGTAGTAGTAGTAGTAGTAGTAGTAGTAGGGGGGTGCGGTTCTGTTGTTGCACAGCCGTTGGTGAATCTCTAAATGAGGTGGCGGAATGGCAGTAGACTTTCATTATAAACATTGATAAACATTAAAGAGTCTCCTTACTTCGACAAAATTGGTTTTAAGAGAGAGAGAGAGAGGTGGCAAGACTTCCTTTTGTAACCCTTTTTTTATTTTTATTTATTTTTTTTTTTTCCTACACAAACCCCCGTTTTCGGCTACGGAGAATACGAATCTGCAAAAAAATTGGCAAAAATCGGCATTCTGAAATTACCCCTCCCCCACCCCCTAAATTCTTCATTTTTAACTTTTTCTCTCTTTTACACTTTACTCTTTTTACTTGTTTCAGTCATTTGACTGCGGCCATGCTGGAGCACCGCCTTTAGTCGAACAAATCGACCCCAGGACTTATTCTTTGTAAGCCTAGTACTTATTCTATTGAATCCGAAAAACTGCAATGTTTTTTGTCTGTAAAATATTTGAAAGACCGTAACCTA
>NC_068982.1:129351485-129358190 GCF_001194135.2 Octopus bimaculoides
TATATATATATATATATATATATATATATTTATATACACAATGATAAGCCGGGAAACACAAGCTGTCACCAATAGATAGAACATTTTGGAAATTTCTCTTCGAATTTAAATGCTGCATTGTTTGAAACTGCACATGTGGCTGCTGTTAGTAATGGAGCAATTTTTGAAAGAATTGGATTTTCATTTGGCGAATGTATTTCGTCAAGAAACCTGTAAAACAATGAGAATGCATATTGAACGTCTCAAAGTTTTTATAGTAAGCAGTTAAAAGATCAGATAAATTATTTTTTCCATATGTTGAGAATAATATTGTACCTGGTTCAATTTTCCTAATCTAATTTGTCTTTTACACACACACACACACACACACACACACACACACACATACACACACACACATACACATACACACACACACGTATGTATATACGTATATGTATAATCATATACATTCACGCATATATATACACATATAAATTACACTCACACGTCTGTGCGTGCGCAAGTATGCAACCACTTCCTATATCATGTAACATGTGACATGGAAGAGTGAAAACAAGGAGGGGAGGGTCAACTGAGCAAATTAGCACATATCTTCCTTCCCCTCCATTTTTCATTTATTTATTTGTTTGTATGTTTGTTTATTTGTTTGCAACTTTTCTTTCTCTAAAAGTTGCAACTCCAATATTTCACAAAAATGTCCGACTGAATCAATTTCTGCCTTCCAGTCTCTGTTTTCTTTTTAATTGCGACACAAGTCTGTTTATGATGTGCTCCATTATAACCAAAACAACACTCGGTCAAACCAACTTGAGATAATGTATTCTTTGTATCCACACACACACACACACACACACACACACACACATACAAACTATTCTATTTCTAACTAATATTCCCGAACCTTACTTAAACTATATTTATTGAAAATGAAGATGACAAGAAAAGAAGCGAAGAAGTCTGACTCCATTCTCATAAAGATTTAATCGCGCTAATATGAAGAACTGGATTAAATTGAGTAAATGTTCGGTGAATAAGGACAGCTACGAAGAATATGTCATTGCTAATGATCCCCAATACAGCTTCATTGCTGGATTTACCATTAAGCAAAGCACGTACTTAGGGCATCAAGGGGAGGGACACCACAGAAATGACAAATGGTTTACGGCACAAAAGAAATCACTTTAAATATGCTAAAATAATATTCGAAGTGGTTTATATGATAAGAAATATAATTTTGAAGTGTTCAAGGTATCATAATGAGGATCTGATTACAAACTTTGCAATTTAAAAAAGTAGAACATTTTTCAGGTATAAATAAAGTGGAAGTATACAAAAACAAACATTATTTTCCATCTTACTGTTAATTTTGTTTCATTTTTGACAAAAATTTATTTTATGGTTTATTATTTATATGTTGGATTACATATATATAGGGACACCAAAATCTTTTAAGTACTTAGAGTCTCTATGGGTCTTAATCCGGCCTTGTACAGCTTCAAAGAAGTCTTGTCCACTGGAGACCTGTTCTACGTCACCCACTAATTGGATTTCACCTTAAAGAAATTCGGTGATTGGTGCTAATATCACCAGCAAAACTTTCAACTGAGTATGGCATACGAATCACCTACCAAAGCTTCCCATCTAAAACTGTCTCCTCTCTTGAATCGGTAGTTCCCTATAAGATCACACTCTTGCGACGTGAGTTAGCTAGGCTCTTTCTGTCTTACATTTCATCTGGTGTACCTCTGGGGTTTGGTTTTGTTCTCCACTCTCTTCCAGCTGTACATAAATGACCACGTGCTGTCACGTTCGACAACATCCGCTTTTACGCAGAAGATGTGACCCCTTACTCCTCTTTAATTTTTCCCTACCACGTATCAACCACAATGGAATATTACTCCCAGATCTGGAACGGTAACGCTGCCGTCGCATACAAAGACATTCTAAACCGCATCCAGAGAAAAATCATTCAACTAATTGACATAAAATCATTCACAGACACTCAACTTTGCCAAAGAAACGCTTGTTAAGAGGCACTTGTCAATGGTGCCTACTATGCGGCAGCATTAGCAAGTGCTTCTACAATGGACCCGAGCCGACCAATGCTTTGTGAGGGAATATGGTAGACAGAAACTATGTGGAAGCCGATCATGCGTGCGCGCGCGTATTTACCCACTACAACCACTTGACAACCAGTATTGACTTGTTTATGTAGCCGTAACCTGCGGTTCAATAAAAAAAAAGGACCGACAGAATAAGTAGCAAACTTTAAAAAATACTGGGGTCGATTTGTTCGACTAAATCCTTCGAGGCGGTGCCCCAGTATGACCACAGTTCTAATTATTGAAACAAGTGAAAAGATAAAAAATACAGAACCAATACCCATAGTATTTATGTAAATACAGTTAAAGGCAAATGTATGATAATTTATTCACGTGAATAAATTATCATGCATTTACATTACACTACCATAAGTTATAATGTAAGTAGTATTCACAGAAAATGTCTGAAAACGAACAGAGTATTTCCTCGTAATTGTTCAAACATCTTTTCGTAAATTATTTTTTGCAACATGTGTGTTCTAATCAATTCTTATTAATTTTAATTTTTTCATATCTTACAGTATCCCCTATTATTTCATTAGGGAACATATCTCTATTTTCTTCCTTAGTCCATATTCTTTCATTTTCTTGCTTATTCTTGCTTGTTCCTAATAGTGAAGATTTGGTCTTCTCAACAGTATTTGTCGTTCTCACCCAGCGAAGCCTACCATCTTTTAATACATAATTTTCGCAACTCGTGTATTATGATCGATATTCCTGACAAAATAATTCACAAATGATATTTCACAGATAATAAAACTTTGTCGAACAAAAGTTACATTTTAAGTGTGTCTTTCTGTATGTGCGTAAAGTAGAAAAAGTATTCATGTCAAAGTATGTAGTGTTCGTGAATATCAGACGACCGTACTTCGTAGGGTCTCTCAATGGATGACTGGATCTAATTTCTTGGCCAAAAACGGTACCTTATACAGAGAACTCCAGAAGTTGTTCGTCGAAAAACGAACGCACATAAGCAAACGGCACGATATACTTGGCTGAAAATAACCACAAGAACTATCTTTTGATGATTTTGATGGGTTTGAAAATCAAGACTTTCACGATAACAGCAAGTGAACAAAAGTAAAATGGCCACTTATTTGCAGGCCATAGTCAGTCATATATCTCTATGTGTGTCTGTATGTGAGTGAAGGACAGAGTAAGAATTAGTGAAGGAGACAGAGAAAATGTTAATGTAATTGTAGTTAGATCTCGTAGAAAGTTTCTTCTCCAGACGTAGAACGGCACGAGCTGTTATATTTTGCCTCAGTGAATCTTCTCAGAGTCTTACGCGTTTAAAAAAGGAAAAAAAAAAACACAAAACTCGCTCAGAATGTCAGCAGTAGATCGTCAAACACTGGTATTTCGAATAAATTTACTTTCCTCAGTGATGAATAGCCACTAGACATTCTGAGCTAAGCCAAAATATTCGTTCCGGTACAGAAATCTGTAAACACAACATTCAGTCATTTTTGACCTGGCTAAAATTTAATAAATATACGCGTTTTTAACAATACACGTCTCTTTGAAAAGTTTTTCTGAGACAAAACATTACGACTAGCATCGTTATATATTCTAAGATATATATATCTTAGAATCCATAACTTGATGGATTGTGGGACCAAGTTACTTTTTTACCTAGTTTGAAAAATGATAGATAACTTTTAACGAAAGAAGGGCGACAAGAGTATAATCAAGAATATAGTTTTTAAAGTTGCTCTTTCTTAAGACTCACCTTCAGTACTGCCTCTTCGCTACTTCTAGAAAACCAAACGCTTCCATATTGAAACAATTTCAAAAGAAATTATGTATTCCATAGTTTTCTATTAACTTCAAAATAACAGTTGAATTTATACAGATACTGCTAATAATGATAAGTAGAATATGTAATGATGTGGGGTTTTTTTTGTGAGTAAGGCTTATTTCTGGGCTCTGAGTGAATCAATTTATGAAGAGGTTATATAGTTCCTAGAAAATTCTACTGAGAACGCATGAACAGGATTTTTCAAGTAGAGAGCTGTTAAGTGACAAGTGGTAGGCAAACATTTTTCATTGAAATAAATAGCAAAAGTATTTCCGGTTAACTTTTATTGAAAGGTAACTTGTTATTAGATCCCAAATGTCGGATACGATTAATATCCTTGCCGACGGAGGATGTGTGCTAGACAGAAGTTCTTAAGATTACAGAGCACAAGATTAGAAAATATACAATTTCTCTACCTGCCCAAATTATGTATTCTGTCTGAGGGTGTAGGTTACAACTCTAAAAACATTACTAGTTTTTCAAAATGGCAATAGTATTTGCAACTACACGGTGTTGCCTTTTGTTTTTAACACCCTTTCTTTAGTACACACATAACAATTAAGCTAAATGCTATTTGTTAAACAATCGTCTACATCTATTCTCGAATACAGCACACAGATTTTGGGAGAATGAGAGCTGGGAGGTCGTTGTTTTGTTGTTGGTGCTTTTTTTTCTGCGTTGTTCTGGTTTTGCTATTTTTCATTTCAGAGAAGTTTAATTGCTTGAAGTATATTAATAGAATTCTTCAGCTGTGGAAATTTGAAACAAAACATCGAAAAAAAGGATAATAATTAAGAGAGAAATTGATATGTAACAACCTCAGTGCGTTTTTTTTGTTGCGGTGACTTCAAAGTATATCAGATTGTTAAAATAATTTTTTAAATTCATTTCTGTATATTAATATTACTGTGTATTATCAGAAATCAGTACAATTTCGAATTTCTTGACAGTATTTTCACAACAAATTTTATATGTATTTGTATTGGCATTGTTATTTTGTTGGTATTGTTGTTTAGCCTAGATTAATTCTGATTCAGTAAACTAATAAACAAAAGCGTTTTACTGTGACCATCACATCATTTGCTTCCTACATAGTGTATCTAGTTAAGACCCAGAAACCGTGGAATTCGCAAAGGAATCCGCTACTGACCAGCGTCAGCCACAAATAATCTAATAGAAGAAAGTGATTTTAAAACAGTTTTAAGTTAATAGATATGTTGTGAGGAACCGGAAAAAATATCGACGTTTCGAGTGTAGGCCTTTTATCAAAACAGCGCAGAGACATTGTGTGAAAGAAAAAAAATTCGCTTGTTGGTACTTAGTAATCACGGTAATAATGGAAGAAGTGGCTCATGAAGCTGAAATGGCATAGCAAAGGTCTACAGACTTCGGATTATTGCAGCGTATATCAAGCAGATATCATTTGCTTTGACCATTCGATCTACGGGCCTGTTTCACCTATGTACACAGTATTGCAGAGTTGGCATTTCATATAAGTCATTACTGGATTTATCGGTGAAATGGTTAGCAACTTAGGTGGCAGATTTATAATTGTGATGCATATAAGAATAGTTATTGTATATTTATTTGTCCACTTTCTTCATCATTATCATGACTGCCGAAGTTTTTTTTTTTTTTCTATTATTTCTCTTGATAAAGATCCTACGCACAAAATGTTAGTTCTCCCAGTTCCTCGCAGCAAATACATTCTAACATAAACACAAAGTCACATTTCGGTGGGGGAGAGGAAGGTTACGCCGACCCCAGTTCTTGACGGTGTCTTGCAGTAAGATCGAACCTGAAACCATGTGGTTGCGAAGCGAATTTCCTAACCACGCATTCATGCCCGCGCTGTATGCATATGTGTGTGATTGTGTGTGTGTGTGTGTGTGTGTGTGTGTGTGTGTGTGTGTGTGTGTGTGTGTGTGTGTGTGTGTGTAGATGTATAACGGATGCATGACCAAAGATTGAAACCACAGTCTTCACATTTGTTTCTTTCGTTCTCGGATTGTGCTCTTAAAATCTTGTCATATTCACTATCATCTTATGTTTACCAGAGGAGGATCTAGATAAGCATCTTTGTAAAATACTACAAACAAATTCTGTAAAGTATAGAGTCGAGAGGACCTTTTAGTCTGGTTGAGAACATGACAATCCCGCTAGTAACGGGGCCACAATAAAATGTACTAAGTACCCCCTGTAAAGTGGTTGGCGTTAGGAACAGTATCCAGCCGTTGAAACCAAGTGGATAAGTAGATATGCAGTGCCTGTTTTATTGACCTCGATGAACTTCCAACGTAAAGGGACATAACAAAATACTGTAATACATACATATTGTTTTCCGGAATTTGGCACGCCAGAGCTGGGACATTTTGAAAAATAACCCCAATGTAATCGGTAGAACTGTACGCAAGTCTTATTTTATGAAGACAATTCGTGTATAGTTCTGCAAATTATATTGATTCTTGAACTGATGAGAACACGGATGTTGTTACGTAAGTAAAACGTTAATGTTCGAAACCGGTACACAATTAATTCTTTATTCTGTATATTTCTCATTTTGTCTTGCCCGCTTATGTTCTGGTGCTTTGCGAAATTTTTCTGGAGCACATTATTTCTCTTTGTGGTTGAGTCGTTGATGACCTCTTTCTAGCATATAGGATGTCCACTTAGTGGTCATCCCTTCTTATACACATGTACGTATATTTATATGTATAAATGTCTAAATATATATGTATGCATGCAGACACCTATGTGTATATGAGGATGAAGTTGCGTGCACATATACACCCATACATA
>NC_068982.1:129358419-129360325 GCF_001194135.2 Octopus bimaculoides
ACATACATACATGCGTGCGTGTGGGGGGGATATGTATGAGTACGTACATGCACATATATGTTTGTGTGTGTATGTGCATGTACATATACATGTTTGTGTGAGTGTGTACGTCTGTAGATTTTATGAACGCCGGAGGTTTTATGTCTATGTACTGTGAGAATATGGTTGCGTGTATTTTTTTTCTTTTTTCTTTTTTTCTACTTATTAGAGTAACTTCCCTTTATTCAACGGTTTTTCATATCGTCTATTGCCATTAATAGCCGACGAGAATGCATCGTAGCTCTTCGCTTCGACATTCGAAACTCCGAGTACTATACTGACAACTTACTATTTGTTCTAAATTATAGGCGCGGGCGCGCATATTCACGCGCGTGTGTGTATTTGTGTCTATGTTTGTTCCCCACCACCACTTGACAACCAGTGTTGATATGTTTACGTCTCCTAAACCAAGCAGTTCGGCAAAAGAAATTGATAGAATAAGTACCAGGCTTTCAAGCAAATACGTACCAGGGTCAATTCATTCGATTGAAGCCCTTCAAGGTAGTGCCCCAGTATGGCCGCAGTCTAATGATTGAGTGGCTGTGTGGTAAGTAGCTCGCTTACCAAGCACATGGTCTCGGGGTCATTCCCACTGCGTGGCACTTTGGGCAAGTGTCTTCTATTATAGCCTCGAGCCGACCGAAGCCTTATGAGTGAATTTGGTAGACGGAAACCGAAAGAAGCCCGTCGTATATATGTATATATCTATGTATGTGTGTGTATATGTTTGTGTGTCTGTGTCTGTCCCCTCAACATCGCTTGACAACCGATGCTGGTGTGTTTACGTCCCCGTAACATAGCGGTTCGGCAAAAGGAACCGATAGAACAAGTACTAGGCTTACAAAGAATAAGTCCTGGGGTCGATTTGCTCGACTAAAGGCGGTGCTCCAGCATGGCCACAGTCAAATGACTGAAACAAGTAAAAGAGTAAAGTTTCCTATTTTAGACAGTAGAGTCTGCTTTGATGATAATTTGGCTGCTAATTCTAGCAGACCCGGAGACCTGGTTGAACTAATCTTTCTTTTGGTTAAACATGAGGACCTAAAGCAGGACGGGAGATTGTTTCCAGATTACAAACTACAATCTGATCGAGTAGACATCACGCTATCCCAGCAAACGGGATGTATTGTATATCGTGACCTACAGGCATGTTTCAACAATGAGATATTCAACTGTATATATGTGTATGAGTGTGTTGGTGTGTATGTGTATATGTATATATGTGTGTGTGCATTGTATTTATACAAAGACGAGAAAGAAAGCTGCATTAATATATACCAGATGATAGTTCTGGTATGAATGTGAAGCAAACTTTTTGATTTATTTTCTTCCTTTTCGTGAAGGTTTAATATTTGTGTTAATAAGTAACACAGTATTTGGAGGACGTTTCATATCAATTTGTGTGTATGTGTGTATGTGTGTACCACAGGTTTATACACACACACACACACACACACACAACTTTACATGTATTTACATAGATTAATAAACAAAGGAACAACTGCGCAATAGAACTATTTCGGCCACATTAATATATTAGATCTTTGAATGTTAATAATAATAATAATAATACTTTCTATTATAGGCACAAGGCCTGAAATTTGGGGGAAGGAGTTAAGTCGATTACATCGACTCCAGTGTTTCACTGGTACTTAATTTATCGACCCCGAAAGGATGAAAGGCAAAGTCGAATTTGAACTCATTACTTAGCGACTGATGAAATACCGCGAAGCATTTCGTCCAGCATGCTAACGATTCTGCCGGTTCGCCGCCTAAATAATGGTTTCACATTTTGTCACAAGGGCAGCCATTTGCGGGGAGGGGATGTGTCGACCCCACGACACCGAAAAGATAAAATGCAAAGTCG
>NC_068982.1:129360975-129365461 GCF_001194135.2 Octopus bimaculoides
TAATAATAATAATAATAATAATAATAATAATAATAATAATAATAATAATAATAATAATAATAATAATAATAATAATAATAATAATAATAATAATAATAATAATAATGGCGACACGATAATGTTTGTGAAAGTGCTACATTGGAAACTATGCGAAAAGTGAGAGCTAGAGAGAGGCAAGACGTGGTACGGGCGCAAACCGCAGAGAGTGGCAAAATTCTCTGGGATTTCCCAATCCAAACATATTAGGTGTTAGAGAATAACAGACCGGACCTAGAGGTGGTGGACAAGGTGAACCACATGTACTATATAGTTGGTGTTGCGTACCCCTTTGACCCACGAATAGTCAAGTAGGAAGGCGAAAAATAGATATAAACAATCCTCTTAAGTACAAAATATCCTGGCCATGAAAAATGAAGAAGGTGAAGATGGTGCCAATTATTGTTGGGTCCTTGGGGACAATATCAGAAGACATCAAGAAGAATATGAAGGAAATTGAAATAGAGTGCCCGGTAGAACAGTTACAAAAGGTTTGCCTCCTTGGCATGACCAGAGTAATCAGGAAAGTATTAGATAGTTAAAAAGAACAAATAGCATGGTACCGTAGGCTGCAAGCAGCAAGCCCGTAACGCATGCAAGGTTCCAGGAGTTACAACAAAACCTGAGATGAAAAAAATAAACGGAGACGACGACGACAACGACGACGATAATGGACTGTCCGAAGACGACGTATGAGTGTTCAGCTTTTTGGCCGAACGACCTGCACAAATGATTTCTTTATAGTGAACAAATGTTTGTGCTGTACAATAGCTCGCTCTCTCCATCAAATCGACGTTACCTGAGCAGGTGCACGGTGTGCCATGCGCCAAGTGTTGAAGTGATTGGAGAGCATTTTACTCAAGAACACAACGCACCACCCGGTCTAGGAATTGAAACCACGATCTCCCGATAACCACTATGTCATAATAATGATAATAATAATAATAATACCTTTCTGTTATAGGCACAAGGCCTAAAATTTTAGGTATGTGGGATAGACAATTATGTCGACTCCAGTAATCAACTAGTTCTCATTTCATAAACCCCGGAAAATGAAAGGCAAGCGGGTCTCGGTTGGATTTGAACTCAGAATGTAAAGCGCCTGAAGAAATGTCATTAAGCATTTCATCCGACACGTTAACGAAATCTTTCAGAAGATGACAACTACAGTTGTGTTATTAAGCTAAGAGGCAAGAATCACTTAGTCACACTTGAAGCACAGAGTCAAAAGAATTCATAAAATAGAGATCAAATTTGAACAAAATATGCAAGCAATCCTATACACAATATATAAGCAACAGAGAAAGTGAATTGTTAAAAATGGCTTTTCTGGAATTCGAACTAAGATTGAAATTTTGTTTTCTGTTTTTTAAATAAGCCATTTGACTTCCGTTGCAGAATTTATTGGAAGATCAATAAAGATGAGTGATTATGTGTGCTTGGATACGAACTCACGACCTTTGTAGCGAGAAACTAACACTCTTCATATTTAAAGCAAATCATATTAAGCATTAGTTTCCTTTGACTAGGTACTAAAACTTCATATTATACAGAGAAAATCTATATGGAGTATGGTCATGTACACAGCTTTCTCAAGAGTATAGGCGCTTTAAGTAATGGGAAACTGTTCAGTTTGTAGAACGAAAACCAGTTCAGATAAAATATTACATGTTTTATTGAAGTGAATGTGTTAGTTTACCAAACAGACGTTTTAAGTATTTTCATGGAGTCATTAAAGCTAGTCACTGATTCAGATGGGAATATTAGTGCTTAACCTTAGCTAATACTGTCTAAATATCACCTTAATCTAATCATTGAAGCATAAAGATTATTGTAATCTTCCTCTTAAATCAATGAACAGGATTTAAGCTCACGGCAATATTTTTTCTTTTTATTTCTATTTCAGACAACTTGTATATTGTAATCAATTCATATTTAAATATTTTTTTCATTTCTTAATATGAAGGTGATGACGAGACCGTAGTGTTCGTGGTAAAGTCGGATGTTCGCAAGTCGGTTTCGCATCCCATTCATTAACGGATGACGTCGAGGGAAGAATTATTTTTTTATACAATTCTGTTTTTAGGCAATCCTATTCTATTCGCTTTAACTTAAGTGACAGGCGAATATTTGAGTATAGGAGAATGCTTTTGGATTTGTACCTTTGTTTAAAAAAATGAACTATTTTAATTATTTTCACAATACGTGATGGTTTGATTTCTATTTACAACAGCTCTAAATCTCGTGCAAATCACACATTAGCTCACGTAGGCCTCAGAAGAGGGGATGGACATTGCTGGAATGAATTGAACCATGTGTGTGCAAAAGTAAAATGTTCTCTTATACTCAAGTGACGGTACTCAATCTTATTCATTACAAACTACCACCAATTAGTTTCGATTAGTTTATTACTCTCTGAATACGAAGTAGCTGGGTTGATAATTTATTGAACTTCCATTTATTGAGAAGCAAGTTCAAATCTGCTCTCGATGTTGCGTTATTTCTAAGCCAGTGAACCAACCTTGTCAGTGGTGGAGTGAGCTCACAAATGGCGGGAGGGCGATTGTGGAGTAGGTTCTAAGGTGGAGGTTATGTGTTTAGAGGAGTCGTGAAGTTTCTTAGAAAATATCTAAACCAGATATAATACTTATATTTTAAACACATTTTCAAAAAATGTTTGTCTGGATTAAAATATGTGTTGGAGGACATTGTGTTATTAATGAACAGAATAATGATGTGCTTAGTGATTACGATATTCGGCTCACAATCGTAAGGTCGTCAATTCTATTTCCCGGTAACGCATTGTGTCCTTGAGCAAGATACTTTATTTCACATTGCTTCAATTCACTCAGCTGGCAAAAATGAGTAGCATCTCTATTTCAAAGGGCCAGCTTTGTCGCATTCTGTGTCACGCTGAATCTCCCTGAGAACTACGTTAAGGGTATATAATTCTTTGCGTCCATAAAAGAGCACTAGTTCTAAAAATCCAAAACGAAAGCGGTGCATGGGATAATGGAATGGCATAAGATAATTATAGCTTGTTTGATTAAAGTAACGTGTTTTGGGTGGGAAGTGGGGTTCTACAAAACATGCAAAGAGGGATTTCTAAAACGCTCTTTGGTAAGCACGGAGTGCTGAGTTACTAAGGGTTGGGAAGGTAGATAAACCAATTAATGTGTGCAGGATCCACTCCTATCAATATTGACTTCGTTTTTATAGAAATATTGATTAGATGGTCTAATAGAGTTATCACCCTTAGCCGTTATGAAATTTCTAAACGCTCTTGTATAGGGAGTTTTTGTTTGCTAATTGTATAGATAGCCTCTGTGTATCGAAATTTTCAACACACTTTATCCTGTAGACATATACAACGGAGGTGAAAGGAAGATGATAGGTTTGGACCAACATTCCACCTCGTAACTCCATTCAAATATAATTATTATCTAACATTAATTTTGTGTTGTTTCCAAATTAGACAACTAATAGTGGACCCATTGTAATAACTGAGAACCCTTCGATCGAAATCCTGCTATGCCCATGACATATGTGAGACCCTACTGTATGTGTGTATTTAGTTTGAAGAACTCTTCCCTGATGTATTTTATCTCAGTTCCTGTAAAGAATAGGCACCAGATCTTTAAAGGAAAAAAAATCAACAGAGCAGATGGAGCGACATAGAAAACAGTTACTATCATAGCTTAGTGATGAAATCACTGACCTTGGAAACTATCGATCCTGAGTTTAATCTTGACAAGAAATTGCCGTGTATAAATGTATACCTTTGTTTCACGATAAGTTTGCTTTTATTTTCATATATGGTTCACAAATTGAGTACTTAGCGTTGTACTTGTAGTGAAACTACCTCCCGCCATTAGATACAAACTACTATCGCCATTACATACAATCTTCTCATTTAAATATAAATAAATGCGAGCGTAGTAGAGAACCCATTCCTTGTCCATCACGTGACTGATCATTATTCGAATCGGCAACTTCTTCGAACCGTTCCCGCCAGAACGCAAACTGACCAATCACGGCCCCTAATAAGGTCACGTGACGGAGTAAAATTCTGAAGGCATTTGGAGCCCTCTTAACGCTATATATAGAGCAACTCATACCCAATAATTTGTCTCGGTCCAGTTTCTCTTTGAGAACTGTTCCGTGTACCACACTACAGCAGCAGCAGTTCCAGCGACCACTTCAGCAGCTTCGTCCAGCCACGATGACCTCCGCCGTCGCCACATCAGCAACAAGAGTCTACTACTGCTATCCAGCATCATCATCATGACCAACACGATTCTACGATTACTACTAACCAGCAACAATCTCTACCAGCGTCAACACGATTTACTATGTACACCACACCAAACTCCGCGGCACATCTCTCTCTTCGATTCTGTTAGGTGACTCAGCTTCACCACGGTAAATAAACAGACAAGAGTTCTTAAAC
>NC_068982.1:129365512-129379411 GCF_001194135.2 Octopus bimaculoides
TAAACACTCATACACACATGTATCACTCACATACATACTTTTCTTTGTACGACGGCCTGTCTTTGATTATGTTCTTATATGTCGCATTCACACTCTCACACAGACATACATCTTTAACGCCATAATAAATATCTCTGTTATTCATCTAATACGGTTGTGGTCTTTCATTACTGGTCATCTATGTTATCGTCGTATAACATATCATGTATATCATTCATTGATATATAATTGTGTGTTCGACCGTGTGACACGTTTAAATAAAAGGAGTCCTCTGTTTTTTCCATTCGTCACCATTACTCCTTTTATGAGTTCGCACGGTCGTCCCTAACATACTTTTTGTTGTTTAGTCCTGGTTTAAACCAGATCTAACAGATTTATGAGCAAAAGCATTCCAGTCGGGTTATTTCATATCTACATTACCTCATATATCCTTTCTTTATATGTGATGGTGGGTAGAGGCGCAGCCAGGGTCTACATTTAGTGGGAGCGAGCACATAAAAAGAAGGCGCCGTGACATACCAAACAATTTTAAACTCATTTCTCTTATATTACGCAAAATATTTCATTAGTTATAATATACGTAATTGAATTCTACATTCGTTAGTTTTGTGTTTCAGTAACAATGTCATTATGTGTGATACTTACAAATACTGATATAGCTAACTAAAGAGTTTTTTTTTAATTGTTGAAAAGGCACCAATTTTGAAAAATGGGCTCGTGGGAAGCGGTCGCTCCTGTTGTTCCCCTGCTAGCTATGCCACTGATAGTAGGGTGTAATTTGAATGAGACTTAGCATCTGTTTCTCGCAGGTCGAGTAACCACGTACAAGCTTCCTCGTTGATTCGTGTACAAATGTGTTGATGGAAATATGTTTTATTATCCCAGGGAAGGCGTGATGCGATTAACGTTGAATTAGATGTCGACACATGATGAGAATACATGAGATGACATGGCATACTATATTGCAGTAGTTACTTGATTATCTAACTGATTTAATGTAAGGAGCGGAGTTTAAGGAGAGAGACATGCAATGGAGGCGGTAAGATAGGAAGATGGGTTTGTAAGGAAGATGGTATACAACCTGAATATTCTGAAGAGTAAAAGTCGTCATAGTAGAAGTGTAGAAAAAAGAAACGCAACAGTCGTCACTCGTAAGCGAGTGTAGCGTAGACTTGGGTGAAATTCCTCTCTCCCATTTATTATACATACGTGCATTCGAACGTAGCAGGGAACAGCTATTTGGACCACTTTGTGCCCACCACTCTGATTGGTTGGTATTGGCGCAATTTGTCTCTTACTCTGTCGCGCCAACTTGCCGTGTATAACCAGTCGGAGGCACTAAATAGGATTGCGCGGGACAGTCTGTTTACAACTCTGCTTTAGCCTACAGCTCCTTATAAAAACTCAGCTTTTCCTCGTTCCGAAGTCTTTCGTTCCAGACCTTTTAAGGTCTAGCCACTGACCAAAAAAGACACAGCCAGTTCCAGTGACAACGCCAGACAACACCACTACCACCACCACAGCAGCTACATTGAGACTTACCGACTTTGTCCAATAGCATTACGGCAACCTCCGTCTTCGTCGCCACCGCCATCTCCCTATGTACACAGCTCAGAAAGCGACTCATCCAGGTTCCAAGTTCACTGTTCGTGAATTACTACTCAACAGCGAATATACAACCTGTATGAACTCCTGTACAAGTGACCCAGGCAGCAGCATCACAGCCACGACTTCACGTACGACACGTACCTGTAACCGGCTCAGCATCATAGTTGCGACTTCTCGATACAGTATTTCAACTACCATGTACTATTAACTACGAGCTGGTATTATCTTTCTTGTGTCTATGAACTTACTTCTCACTTCGATGGCTACAGACTCTTTCACTTTCATATCGCGATCCTTAAATGTTCTTAATACGCGCATACATCTATGCCTACATATACACATACACTTTGTTCTCATGATGGCCTGTCTATTATTTTGCATACATGACGCACACACAGGCACACATGTTAACATATCAACAAATGTTCTCTTAATCATTCTACGCGGTTGTGTCTTTTTCTCTCTGGCATATATTTGTTCCATTCAATTTTTCTTTATTGTAACGGCTGGGTGATGTGGTACTAAAGAGCCATTCCCCTCACCTCATATTGCACAGTCATTTACTCAAGTATGGCTGAGTAGCAAGCCCCACGCTTTCGCTAATCGTCTTAGATGTCTTTGTAGTGACAAACAAATACGGATACTCTCTTGGCCTTCACACAAGATGTCCGAGACCCACAGGAACATTAAAAATGTGACAGCTAGAGTTAGTGAGGGCTGTACCAGCACTAGGCTGGTACTCAAATTCAGCCGAGCGTACTGGAGCAACGCAAAATTAAGTGTCTTACTCAAGACACACCGCACTGCATTTTCTAATAACCGAACTTACCACCTCATAATCGGGAGCTTAATACCCTAATCACTGGGCCATGCACCTTCAGATAACAGGGGCATAAAAAGTTGGTTATTTTGATAAACATGCCTCCTCGAATAGTAGAATTATTGGCTGCTGCCACTGCTGTTCAGTTACTGTCGTTCCCAGTAGTGTAGCTAGAGTGTGTGACACCCAGGTTAACCCTTGAGTTCCTCCCCACCATGTGGCGTATAACTAACTGGCGTTCTGCCGGCTACAACGATGAGTATTCTGGTTGATTCGATCAACGGAACAGTCTGCTCGTAAAGTTAACGCGCAAGTGGCTGAGCACTTCACAGACACGCGTACCATTAACGTACTTCTCTGGGAGATTCAACGTAACACAGAATGTGACAAGGCTGGCCCTTTGAAATGCAGGTTCTACTCATTTTTTGTTTGCTGAGTGGACTAGAATAACGTAAAATAAAGTGTCAAGCGCAAGAACACAACATACCGCTGGGAATCGAATTCACGGCATTACGATCGTGAATCGAATACCATAACCACTAAACCACGCGCCTTCATTCAGGCGCATAAACCTGTTCAGTTTTACTCAGTAAACCCAAAAGTGCCACCCCATAAAAGCATCGTTTCAGCCGTGATCATTTCGTCGTTTTTGTCAGGTATGGTGTACATTATAGACTACGTTATCCAAATGTGCTCTTCGTTCTCTATGATGATATGATATGATCTGGAAGTGATATGACTTTCAGTTCTTGCAGATCTAATAATTGGCTCATAAATTCATTTATTGAAAATAGAAGCATACCTATATGTAACTTCATAAATATAAGCAGTAGAGGTGGAAATAGAAGAGAAAGAAACGGTATGTGTTTTGTGAATGATCAAGAGGAAAATATACTTTTGCAACATCAACATGAATGATGTTATTAGAAAATACCTTAACGTTTAATGAGCGTTCAATATTAGCTTCGTTTTGTGAACAAGATGTAAAAACTGCAAGAGCTCCTCATTATTAATCGATAGGACTGTTTTGGCAGGTTTTTCTTCCAAACAATTTAATTTGGTAACTACAAGTCGACACCTGATACACCTGAAGAACTAAAAGTAACCAGAAAGACGAATACACACTTGGAAACAGAAACAGGAGAATGAGAATACGTAAATAACGAAAATAGAAAATTTAATCGAGAAGAGAGTAAGAGAAGGATATAATGAGCGATAAACATGTACAAATATTTCATCATATATCAAAGTACAGAAATAATTCTATGGAAAACGATAGCTCGTTAACTATTCTATTGCCAAAGAATGTCTTTGGGATTGCCTTCTGGAAAACAAACCGTCATGAAATATTTAAAAACAACCCTCAACCTGATGCATTTCGTATTACAAAAAATGTTCCGTGTTTGTTTGCTAGTGTACACCTCTCCAAATAAATGTTTGTCTTTTGTTCAAATAATTTTATTTCACTCTTCACAAATACAGAAATATTTCGACACCAAAAATAACAAAAACATCCGATTTTTCTCTACTCATTTGCTCAAAAATTGTTTCCGAAGCACTGCCTTTCCGATCTGGAATTACTCAGTAATGTAGAAAAATAACATTTGTCTCATCAATAATAACAAATATATGCTGATAAAATAATAACGTCGGGTTGTTACCTAATGTAACGAGGAAGCATCATAAGATTGTTGATTGAATAAGATGACATAACGTTAAGTTCTGAAACCAACATATCTATTCTTGTTACTTGACTATCAGAAAGTTATTAAGATCAGAGAAAAGTTAAATCTCAATGACTTGAACATACTAGATCAAGGCTTCTCTAACTTTTTATTTGATAAACTCCTTGTAACAAAATTTCATTTTAATTCCACCCCAAACAACTTAACAAAACAATTTACATGAAAAAAGAATTAGTAAACTATAAATGTTTGTAGTTTAGAAACAAGGCCAATAGTTTTGAGGGAAAGTAATTGATCGATACCATCGACTAAGGACTTGATTGGTACTTTATCTTATCCATCCTGAAAAACTGAAAGGCAAAGTTGACATCGACAGGATTTCAACTTAGATCGTAAAGAGCCGGAATAAATACTCCTATTTTTCCGACGTTGTAAGAATTTTGCCAGTTCAATGCAAACTCACTTGTGTTATTTTCTTAGTCTTTGTCACCCTCCTTGACGCTCCCTAGCACATGACGCTTCGGGCGACTACCCGAGTTGTCGGTACCTTGAGCCGGCCCTGATTGCGGATGTCACAAAGCACTATGTTCTGTTCGAAGTGCTTCTCAGTTTGCTTAGTAAATAATGCTTATGGCTCATGACTAAACTCAAATTTCACTATATACCAGCTTGGAAAAGCTTGTAAAATGGGTTCAACAGGTGCACACTCCTTGGGACAGGGCTGGCTCAAGGTACCCGCAACTCGGGCAGTCGCCCGCGGCACCATGTGCTTTTTAGTCTACATTTTCAGTTTTTCTCCTTGTAAAAGTTTTTAAAAATAATACTTGTAAGGGTGCTGAAGTTCACCGCCAGCAACCCTTGGACCGGCCCTGCCTTGGGATATTTTGGTACAGTTTTACGTTAATCCAAGTCCATGTAAATATGGGTGTCGATTCAATGAACGAAAGTAAATTCAATAGATTCTTCTTTAAGAAATGTGTTTCAATTTGCGCTTTCCACTTTAAGTTTAAATGGAGAAGTAATCCATTCAAGAATTTCCACGTTTAGAAGATGCTTGAAATTTTGTGGATTAAAGTTTGAAATCAACATTTGTAAACGGCATTATTTCTTTGGTTTACACGATGACCCAAGTTTCAACCAGGCTTTTCTTGCATAAATTTCAGAAGCAAACCTACATTAAATTGTTTTCTTGTATTAAATAACTGACATATACATATAACAGTAAAATGTAGACGGATATTATGATAACTGTCCTGTAACTTCAACCGAATTCTGCGCCAGTTATTGATTTCTGTTGGCAATGTCACTTTATTCCCGAGATAATAGCATGGAACTAGATTTTTGTAAATCTGTCGGGAGAAAACAAATCAAAATATGATTTAATCATATACAAATTACTTAGCTTCATAATTTATTAATCACTAAGCCATGAGGTTCCTTATTTCATAATTGGAATTAAGCATTTTTTTTCCATTTCCTCTCTGATTTTATTATATGACAATGGGTGAATTCCAAAGTCAAATGAAATACACAGACCGTTAAACATGATATCGGTCCAAAAGAAACGGAACTCCTTTATTTAAAAAAAAGCAAATTTATAGCTTTATTTACAATTTAATTAGATTTGTATCCTTCAGAATACTCTCTTCCATTGCTGAAACGCTACTCCCAGCATTTTTACTAGTTTGGGAACACTTCTTGAGACACATTTTTATGGATACTGCGCAGTCCTCATAATGAATTTTCTTCGATCACTTCTGTCATCTTAAATCGGTGATCTTTCTTGATGGTTTTCAACTTTGGGGACAAAAATGTCAACAGAAACCAAATCCAGATAGTAGGGCTACTTGGGAACGAGTGTTATATTCTGCTTTGCCAAAAAACAAACAAATAAAAAAAAGTCACAGATAAAAAGTAACACTTGAGCCGGTGCGTCGTAGCACAAATTTTGTTTGTCCATGCATCTGGCCTTTGCCTCCGCCCTGTGTCTCTAAAAACATCTCACATTTGAATAAAACTCATAGCTGGTCGTTTAATCACAAAGAACAAGTTAATGATAAACGATGCCCATCTAGTCATTTGAGTAACATATACAAATGGCCTAGGTTCATAATTCCTTACTAATGGAATTAAGCAAGATATACAAACAGCTTCCTTTCTCTTCCTCGGATTTTATTAAAGTGACACAATTTTACCTGGAAGGAGGTGTCTCCGGATCTTTTATTACAAATTCTTACTTCTCATGAGTTGGTGGAAATAATACCAGAAACGAGCTTTCAATTAACAGCGACACTTTATTCTTCCATTAAATAAAATTATACAGTGAACCAGATTAATACATCACGAAGAATGCTGTCTGTAGTTGGTTTTTCAACTCAGTCGAACTTGGTTTCATGTGCTTCATCAACAAAAATAATGTGATATAGCTTCCTGAACACAACCTCTCCCATCTGCTTAAAATGAAAAACATCATTAACAGAAAGAGGCTCAAACAAGCATTTTTAATTTGCCGCTTTTGGTGGTCTATTGCGCAACGTGATTGGATACGAGCTCTGCATCCTGCGTAAAAGTAAACCAATCCAAATGCTTGACTCGACCGAGTATTCCAATGTCATATGACCGATCACATGATTAATCATTAGAGACTTGTGCGTGAAGCCTTTTTTTTTTTTTTAGACTATTTAAGTCTAAAACATGCAATTATGAAATCAGTCTCCCTACACAGTGACCAAAAATAGCTGAGGTGCACTTTTGTTTGCTATGACGTCGATGGTCCAACTTATCGAGACTGAATTCTTATTTCGACATCGTTAACCACACAATTACTTGTTGTCACATGTCATGACACTTTTCAGAAAATTTTATCAGCACGCGAACGATCAACCTGCTCGACTAACTGACTGTGAGTCGATTCTCTTTTCATTCATCTGTCAATCACAACGACACAAGTTTTGTGGGAATAAGGTGCTTCTTCAATTTTTCTTTTAAAACCACAAACTTATACAGATGTCTGCTTTATGATCTATCAGGAGACGATTTTCACAGATCACAACAAATACTTTCGCAACGTGGTTGTCGTCTCTTGTCGAGGAAAGTCGTCTACATTTGGGATCATCTTTAGCGGATGTTCTTCAAAATTAAAAGGCTAGTGCCACTCATAACATTATGTACGGCTCAAACAGTCCCTCTGCCATAGGCCAGGTAAAACATTAGAAATGCATTTTCCTAATCTGAAATAGAATTTCGCATAAACATGATGCTCTTCCCAATTCTTTGTTTTTTTAACTTGTGGCAAATACGTGCGTGATGACTAACCGACGTTGATGTTATTAAACTGAAGTTCAAGGTCACTCGTAAATACTATGGAATCGTATGTTGTACTAGTTGATTAGCACACTGCTTTGAAAGTCTGGTTTTCTTTTTGGATAGGACTAATGAATTTCAACGACTGCTTGTACTTGAACCTTGCGGCCCACTTTATGTGCCGTTTTAAATAAGAAGCAGACTGAGATTTATACGAGAGGAGAAAAGGAATCTGTAGCATCCATGCCTTTCTTGAAAATATTAGTGACTAGCGGGACCCGTGAATATTTCACGAAATTAATAGTAAACCTATTGGGTTAATTCTGAAAACTTTATCAAAAAAAACCTGAAAGCATAGCCTGTGTTGTGTCTGTATGGAAAGATAGTCGCTCATCTGCTAATCATTGAAAAGTGAACGAAATTGGAATACGATGATTACTTAATACTTTGTCTACTTTATGCCCAATTTTATAGACTTAATACACACACTCATAAAATATATATTCACTCTTATTTTGCCATTTTCCCCATAAACAAAAAAATAATAATATCGCTGTACATATGATACAACCTTTAGTTAAATTGCATATATCTGCCATGTAAATAAGCTTGAATATTTCACGGAATTACACATGCGCATGCATTAAGTGGTAGGTAATATAAAAAAACTTAGTTCAATTTTTAAAAAAATACACTTTTCACTATCCAGTCACTACCACTACCATCATCATCATCTCTCTCTCCCTTTCTTTAACTTCACCATCAGAACATTACCCCTCCGCTAAAATTAAATTTTTAACTCTCCTCCTCTACCTCCAACTTCTTTTTTTAACTACATAATAAATATTACATTCCCCCTACCTCACGTCATGGACACTTCTCTCTCCCTCTTTCTGTCGCACTCTTCACCTTATCCTCTTCTTCTTCTCTTTCTCTTTAACTAATCACGGGAAAGAGTTACAATTACATTCCCTCTGCCTCAAGTCATGGACGCTTCTCTCTCCCACTTTTTCTCAAATTAAGTAAAAGTGTTAACGACGGGCTAAGTAACACAATGACAGACAGAATTATTATAAGATGTAAATAACAGGAAATTACTTCAAACTGGTAACAATATCAAGTCAAAGACTCAATCCTAGACCATGCTTGTAATTTGCAAGTATCAAAAATGTTTGTAAGAAATGATGTTAAAATGAAAATGCTAATAACAAAAAATTTAGAGTTTACTTTAATGAAAATTAATACAATTGTTATGGCTAAAACACTCTTTTTTACCATTGACTATTTTTATTTTAGGATTCTTACAATACTTTCTTTCGCTGAGTATAGATTTCTATTGCAATTCGTTTGATAAATCGATTTCGTTCACTAAAATGTTATTTATTTACCCAGTAAAACCTTTAAGCCAATTATTTTTTTACTGTTCGAAGATATTCAAAACAAATATAATTGAAAGAAGACTAAAACATCTATTTTGTTAGAACATTATCCAAGACACACACACAAAAAAAAGATTTTTGCTAAAAAAAAAATCGTAATAGGAATAATCAGATTCACATAAATGAGTAAATTTACATGTCTACGTAGTTTTTAGAATATATTTTCTTGTTATCGCAATGTATTTTAAGATTATCAAGCAGTAAATAATTGGATGAAAGTGTACTGACATGATATAAGATAAAAAATGAACATAACTTGATGGCAATTAGAGAGATTTTAGTGGCAATATTCCACAATTCATCTTTTTCTTTCTTCTTTCTGTAAGTATAAAAGTGTACTTCAGCACATTATCAAAATGAGGAATACTCTTTTCCAGTTCAAATTCACTCTATACATCTATACATCATCTAATAATCTGGATATGTGTTAACAATAAATGGTTGGCTGAAAACTTTGTAGTTGTAATACTTTACTAACACTAGACCCAATAAATCGGTTTTGAGTGAGTGCCAAGTAGAGTCATTCATTTCTAGTCTTCCATGGGCACACGTTCAGGTCATGGTAAAATATTATATTGCTAAGAAATAAGTGAGGGTTGGCAGTAAGAAAGGTGACAGGCCATAGAAAAAAATGCTTCTATCTGACCCATGCAAACTTGGAAAAGTGGACATTAAAACTATAATGATCATAATGGTGACAGACAATGCAAATTGAAGTGAATGTCATCTTCAAAACCAGCTGGTGTACATAATGGACATGTTTCAGACTTATTAGAGCTCTTCAGCAGGCATATTCTACTCAGTTGGCAAGACTAAAAGTGATCAATCTATTACATTCCTACTGTCTTTTTAAACAGGTGGGGAAGTTTAACTTTTTTTTAGAGACAGTAGAAGTGGGAAGTTGTGACACTCATACCTTTTCAAATAGTGGTAATTCCATAAGTGAAGTAATTTTAACTGGAAATAAAGACAATGAGGTATAGATTTCATTTACAAACAAGTCATTGTTGACTTCTAATGTTTGCTTCCAACAAAGAAACATCCAAGTGATTGTATGAACAGCTAGAAATAGCAGCAAAATCACATTTTGGATAATGTGGTCCTACTTTCTTTACACATAGGTAAAAAATTAAAATGGACATGGCTAGAATGTCATGACCATTCTATGCACTGTCTTCTTTGGCATAGTTTCTATTGTGGATACCTTTCCAAATGACAACCACTTTACAAAAGTGTACTGAATGCTTCTTTTTTTTTTGTGGCACAAACACTAGTGATGATTGTTTCGTAAATTGTAAGGCTAAGGACCTAAAGTGGCCCTCATAACCAAGGGAAAACAAAAGAGAAAGTGGACAATGATCCTAAGTGGAGGAATAAGGGAGAGTAAGAGGAGAGGGTGGAGGAGTATGGCAGGGAATACAGGGAAGGGAATCATCATCATCGTTTAACGTCCGCTTTCCATGCTAGCATGGGTTGGACGATTTGACTGAGGACTGGTGAGATTAGTGAAACAGTTGACAAAATTGGAGAAATAGAGTTGAAAAAGTGATATGGAGGATTGTATAAGGAGAGTTTAGGGCTATCTAATAAACAGGGGAGTGGAGGTAGATGGCTTAGTGGTTAGGGTGTTGCACCCATGATCCTAAGACTGTGGTTTCAATTCCTCAACCAGGTAAGATGTTCTTGAGCAAAACACTTCATTTCACATTGCTCCAATCTACTCAGCTCAGGAAAATTAGTAATCCTGCACTGGACTGGCATCCCACCCAGTGGGGAATATGCCAGAGTATGTGGGAAAACAACCTTATGGGCCTATGGCTCAAGAAGGACCTTTGATCCTGGTTTTTATAGACAAGTGTGATGGAAAGGGGCCAGAAAGGGAGCAATAGACTGGAGTGGAGAGAAATCCTGAGTCACTGAAGGGGAAAGAGATGTGATGGTCATAAAAGTCAATTAAAAGGTGGGGAAAATGAGAAGGGATGTTGAAGAAACAAAAGGTCCGTGTCTAAATAAATATAGATTCATATCTGGGAATATAATTTGTGAAAGTATATTAGATATTCCAACAGATTCACTCATTCACAACTTTGAAGACAACAATCAAATAATTATAAATGAAACAACAAATTGATATATCAAAACATGTATGAAAATTATGTCATAAAATCAAATACATTTCTAATTAGTAAGTTATTTAAGAATTAATTATTTTATTTTAACTCAATAACATTTAAGTTACAGAAACGTAACATTTACAAACGTCTCATGTTATACTGATACTTGTTTTCATTTTTATATTTCAAATATATTCCATTCATTATCTTTCTTTATTTTAATTAAGAGGAATATTTTTTTTAAATAAAATTAAAATGAGTTAATTAAAAATATGTGAGAATTATTTTTGAAACAAGTCGGTAGGAGTGAACATATTTGTTTAAGCAGTACTTGGGTGTATGAAAGTAATTTCAAATTATAACAGTTTTTGTGTCCATAAACCAAAAATGATTGCCATACTAGACAATGAGAAGTAATAGAATATCTTCTTCAAATTTTTCTTCCTAAATGATTGTTTATGATCAAACTTTGTCATGTCATTTGAAAAGTAGAAATATTTCCAGGACCCAAGACCAGAAAAAGCAGCTTTACTGCATTGTCATCAGTGCACTAATCCCTTTTGTTAGTTTTTCAACTTCAGCAGAGAGTTCAGACACCTGAAAGAAAAACAAAACACTTGATTAACAATCTTTAATCAAATCATAAAAGTCCAAACAAAATATTTCATCAAATAATAAAAATAATAAAAATAAAATTCATAGGACTGAATGAATGTTAATTTTCAGTAAAACTAAATTCAACTTCATGGCAGCCTTAGTACAATTATTTTTAGATAATCTTGTTTTCTTAAGGTCTGAATACAAAAATATTTTCTTAGTTTTAATAAATCATCCTTTTTCTTGCAGGTTTACCACATAAGATGTGGGTGAATGGGGAGACAGCAATAGTTACTCTTAATCTACAGTAAAATAAAGTTTTCAAAAAGTATCATTAATTGACAGATGACAACAAAGTAATATTTAGTTAATTTCTTTGGGCAGACTCCACAAAATTCAGTCCTGAGAAGTTATAAAGTTTGATGGTATAAACTAAAATGATGTCAAATGTTAATTCTGTATACAGCTTCACTAACTTACTCATCAAAAGCCACAACTACCATGGCAAACATACAAGAACACAGAATGTATTAGCTTAAAGTGGTTAGTACAGTCTTTAACCCTTTAGAATTCAAATTACTCTATCAAATGTAATGCTTATTTATTACCTCTGCCTTAGCAAAGGCGGAGGTATTGTTTTCAGCCGCGTTTGTTTGTTTGTCCATGGACAAGATATCTCAAGAACCACTGGATGGATTCAGATGAAACTTTTAGGGATGTTTGGCCTTGTGACTGGCATGAACTGATTAGATTTTGGGATCAATCAGATACTGGACAAGGATTCTGGATTATTTTTCCTGTTTTTTTTTACTTAATCTTTGAGAGCAGTTGGGTTCATTTTTAGTATTCTTGTTTATGAGAGCAGTCGAGTTTATTTCAGATATTCTCATTTTAAAAATCCTCTCTGGCTAATCATTGAGAAGACGTTGGTGTTGTCTTGGCAGAAGTTTGTGCTCTCTGAGTGCTCTTGTTTACATTGTTTTGAATTAATTATACATTACCTTAGAACTTCAAGATTTTGATGATGTGATTGTTTATCTTTAGAATGACATTGTAGGATAGTTGTGAGAGGTTGGATCTGACTGGTTTAAACATAAAACAGGTAGAATATTCGGGCCAGATATGGCTGTCAACAATGTCATATATTGTATTAAACAACAGAGAAAAAATTAGTTTCAAAAAATATCTGAAAGGGTTCATCTAGGTAAATTAGGTTAGAGACAAAGAGTTCAGTTGAAATGTTTGCTCTACATAAAATTACATATTACTTATCAGTCAACAAGTGGAGAAAGACTCACAATTACATTCATGATTACTAGTTCACATCTCAACAAAATCAAAACCTCAGAACAGATACATGAAGCATACATGTTATAAAACTTAAAAGAAATCTAAGTTTAATAATAGTTTTTGTATAAGAGGAGATAGAGATGGAGGGTGTAGTAATGACATATATCAATGCATAATAATTGTTGTTAACACCAATATTTAAAAATAATGTCATTCTTCATCAAAACTTTTATGGTTTACCTTTGAAGTGTTTTGTTTCCTAACTTCTTCTGGAACTTTTGTTTCATAATCAGGTTTCTGAATACTTTCATTTAGTTTGTTTAGTTGAGAATTAAGTTTCTCTTTCTTGCCTTCCAGCTTAGAGATTTCTTTGTTAATATCAATAAGACCCTGAAAACAAGAAGTGTTCTAAACTTAAAACAGAACACAGACCATTCATGGCATTTAAAAGGACATCCTATTATATTCATTTTAACAAAATTAAAACAAAATTAATTACTACACTTAGTTTCATCCATCACTGTCTGTTCTGGGTTAGAAACACATCTGTCAACTTTGCATTTTATCCCTCAGGTGATTATAAAGAAAATACTAGTAATATGCTGGGGTTAATGCAATCATTTGCATTTCAATAGTTTTATGTAAGAAAGCAAAATTCATCTCCAATATTCTGTTATTTAAATTTTTCAGTAAACTCCGCTTGCGAAGACTTGTTGAGGCAAGTGAAATCGAACTAAATTCGCCGACTGGCACCCGTGCCAACGTCGTCTCCTTCATTGGACACAAAACTCAGCTTGCGAAGACTTATTGGGACAAGCGAATAGCGAAATCGGGATAGCACCTGTGCCCAGCGTCGCCTTTCTGGCACTTGTGCCTGTCACATGTGTAAGGATTTTCGAGCGAGATCGTTGCCAGTGCCCCTGAACTGGCTCTTGTGTGGGTGGCACACAAAATACACCATTTTGAGCGTGGCTGTTGCCAGTACCGCCTGACTGGCCTTCGTAGGATTTTCAAGCGAGATCGTTGCCAGTGCCCCTGGACTG
>NC_068982.1:129379589-129382258 GCF_001194135.2 Octopus bimaculoides
AGCGAGATCGTTGCCAGTGCCCCTGGACTAGCTCCTGTGCGGGTGGCACATAAAATACACCATTTTGAGCGTGGCCGTTGCCGTTGCCAGTACCACCTGACTGGCCTTCGTGCGGGTGACACGTAAAAGCACCCACTACACTCTCGGAGTGGTTGGCGTTAGGAAGGGCATCCATCTGTAGAAACTCTGCTAAATCAGATTGGAGCCTGGTGTTGCCATCCGGTCTCACCAGTCCTCAGTCAAATCGTCCAACCCATGCTAGCATGGAAAGCGGACGTTAAATGATGATGATGATGATGATGATGATGATGATGATTTTTCCATGAGTTCATTATATTATTTTTCATCTCTGTTATCTCTTAATCTACATTTTTAGTTCCATCACTGATATATTGTCACTGCTTAACTGAGGACAGCCCTGACTGAGTTGACCTATGATTAAAGAGTTTAACAACAATCATCCTGTCTCTTTACAAATATAGTGTGTCTAGGATTATATTATCCAATGGGTCATCAATATTTTTCATCTACTTTTTTTTATGTTGACATGGGTTGGATATGACTCGCTAAGGCAGAGAGTTACAGACACCTTACCTGATGCTAACCCGCATTTGTTTTCCAATAAGGTATTTTACTTCACATCTTTGCAGAATGAATCATGGGAAATAAAAACAACTTCACCACTATAGCAATGTCAATGTAAAGACACACAGATACAAACACACATACATATACAACATACCTACATAGTGCCCCCCTACCAAATTTCACTCACAGTGGTAGAGAAGGATATAGCTGCTAATTTCAACAGGTCAAACAACTACATAGAGGCTTCTTCTTTGTCTCAACCATTGGTTTGCCAGAACTGTGCTTAGCTATTTCATATAGCCAACACAATTCAAGATATTTATTTTTGTTATGGCCAAACAATTTCCCAACTATGGACACTGGTTTGATATATTTAGATTTATATCAATTAGACTCACTGACCAACTTTAAAATATTGATTTCATCCACAAGTTTTGAAGAAGGCTGAAGCCATTTAAATCAACCAAAATTATTTGACCAAAATTATATTTGGTCCACTTACAAGTATTACCAGTTAGTAACCATGATGTCTTTATTTCAGCTTTACCAATTTACCTTTCTTACTTGCTTCAGTCATTAGACTGCCACCATTCTGGTGCACTGCCCTGAAGGGTTTAGTCAAACAAATTGAGCTAGTGCTTATCTTTTTAAGCCTGATATTCTATCGGTCTCTTTTGTTGGACCATTCAATTACAGGGATGTAAACAAACCAACACTGGTTGTCAAGCAGTGGGGGAGAGAGGACAAACACAGACAAAGACACACAGTGTGCATATGAGTACGAAGCTGAAAGCTCATCATATATGTATAATGATGAGCTTCTTTCAGCTTCACACACGTACATACATACATATATGCATACATACGTACATATATACATGCAAACATATATATATATGACAAGCTTCTTTAGTTTGTCAACCAAATCCACTCACAAGGTTTTAGTCAGCCTAAGGCTATCATAAAATACACTTGCCCAAAGTGCCACACAGCAGGATTGAACTTAGAACCATGTGATAAGCCACAAAGGTAAAAATTGAAGTTTAATATAAATTGATATTTTGACTTACCTTTAGCATCAAGTGAGTTTCGCATTTGGCTGATACGGTAATCATGGCACAACCAGTTGGAGGTTCTTGGTTGATAAGTATATTTACATGATCACTTGAGGCCAGGTTGGCAATAATGTCAACAAATGATTTCAAAATATTGGCACTTTCTTCATCAGAACACTTTAAGTAAACTAGAAACGAAACCAAAATTACAATTAATTTATGTAATTCAATGACAAACGACTCATTAAAATTGGAATATCTTATTGCTTATTTCAGTTCCTTTATGTGCAGTTACCAATTATCTGTGATACTCACTTGTGTGTTGTTCTTTCTGTAACATATTTATATTCAAAACCAGTCTTTACTATTGGTACAATGAATCTTCCTAACAAACATTTGATCTACAAGTGATGTTTTTTTGTCAAAATGATTCAACATCATCATTGTTGTTATAAACATTTTAATGTCTACATTTCCATGCTTGTATGGCCAGATACTCTTCCTCACATCAACTCTCACCTGTTTCCAAGCATGGTAATAATACACCAGTCTGTTAAACAACAAACAGCCCAGACATGGTTACACAGAGAACTAGAAACAAATGACATCGTTTCAACATATATGAATGAAGATGAGGGGAAATACAAATTCACTCAGACACAATTTGCACATGGCACCTTAGGCAAGTGTCTTCCATTATAGCCCCAGGCCAAACACAGTCATGTGTATGAAAGCAGCTCATCATGATATGAATGTGTGAGTGCATGTGTGCACATGCCCATGTCTTGACATCAAGTGATGGTTGTAAACGAGCATCACCAGCACACATGTGATGTTATTCATTTCTGCTCTTCAGTGAAAAACATATCAGATCATGGAGAAATATTACCTAGCCTGGAAACAAGTGAGAGTTGGTGGCTGGAAAGAGCATTCTGGCTATAGAAAATCTGCTTCAACGAATTCCATTTGACCCATGAAAGCATGGAAAACTAGCGCTAAATAATGATTATATATATATATATATAT
>NC_068982.1:129383614-129405884 GCF_001194135.2 Octopus bimaculoides
TATATATATATATATATATATATATACATCTTAGAATCAACAGAATAATAATTTGAAGTTTTATGTGTTTACCTTTTATCGTTTACTTGTTTCAATCATTAGACTGCAGCCATACTGGGGTAATGCCTTGAAGAATTCAGTCAAACAAATCAACCACAATAGTTTTTTTTCCTAAAGCCTGGCAATTACTGTCAGTTTCTTTTGCCGACCCACTAAGTTACAGGGGCATAAACGCACCAACATCAGTTGCCATGCGGTGGTGGGGTTGACAAACAGACACACACATATATATGTGACAAGCTTCTTTCAGTTTCCATCTAACAAATCCATTCACAACACTTTGGTTGGCCCAGGTACTTCTGGCTAACAAGAAGCAAGTCAAAACACTGGTGTTCCAGAAGGCCCCTGCACCAATGAGCCAAGTGTGTTATGAACTTACTGTCATCATAAAAGGGAGAAGTTATTCTCCTATGATGTACACCACAGCAAACATATTTTGTGTTTGAACCGACCTGGATGTATTACAAATAAATATACAAATAATCGTTAACAAAAATATAGTTTCAAGAACATGAAGGACTCAGTCTTTTTTATCTTTTGTTTGTTTCAGTCATTAGACTGTGGCCATGCTGGAGCACCACCTTGAAGATTTTTAGTTGAATGAATTGACTTCAGTACTTTTTTTAAGCCGAGGACTTATTCTAGCAATCTCTTTTGCCGAACCATTAAGTTACAGGAACATAAACACACCAACACCAGTTGTCAAACAGTGGTGAACAAACACAAACACACACACACATACAACAGGCTTCTTTCAGTTTCTGTTTACCAAATCCACTCACAAAGCTTTGGTCAGCTCAAGGTGCCACACAATGAGACTGAACTTGGAACCATATGGTTGGGAAAATTTTCAATTTACCGTACAATAATATTTAAGACAACACTTCACAAAGTAAGTGACCCTGAAATGAGTGAATAAAAACATAAAACTTACTTCTTTTGTTGTAGGATAAGGATGTACACAAATACTTGTCGTATCTTTCTTGTTTTCTCCAGGTAATCTTTGAAATAATTCTTCAGTAACATATGGCATAATTGGGTGGAGAAGTCGTAAACCAACATCAAGACAGGTAAAAAGAATATTGCTTGTAATAGTTTTAGCTTCATCATCTGATCCATATAAAATTGGTTTTATGCTTTCCTGTAAAAAGAAAAGTTACGATATTCAGTATCTTTTCAAAATAAATTAAATAATAAACATATTTTTTTTTAAATAGAAGCTAAATCCTTGTACTTACATCAAGAATAATAATAAGTCTACCTAAAGCTACAGGTTCATAAGGCCATAACTCATCTGGATTTTCAAGGTGTTTAAGTTTAGAATACAAGATTTCTTCTTCTTGAAGAAGACAATAGTCCATTGTAAGATTAACTCCAAGTGCTACTGGTACTCATTTTTAACCGAGTGTATTGGAGCAATATGAACTGAAGTGCCTTGCTAAAAGCCACAACATGACCTGAACCAAGAATCAAACCCATGACCTAATGCTTGCAAACTGAACACCCTGACCACTAGGCTACCCAACTTCAGAAGAGTAACGAAGAAATTACTTTAAAAAAATGAAAATATCCAAATAAAATTACATTTTAATGTATCAGAGATTGTTGTTGGCACTCCATCGCTTACGGCGACAAGGGTTCCAGTTGATCCAATCAATGGAACAGCCTGCTCATGAAATTAACGTGTAAGTGGCTGAGCACTCCACAGACACGTGTACCCTTAACGTAGTTCTCGGTGATATTCAGAGTGACACAGTATGACAAGGCTGGCCCTTTGAATTACAGGCACAACAGAAACAGGAAATAAGAGTGAGAGAAAGTTGTGGTGAAAGAGTACAGCAGGATTTGCCACCATCCCCTGCCGGAGCCTCGTGGAGCTTTAGGTGTTTTCGCTCAATAAACACTCACAACGCCCGGTCTGGGAATCGAAACCGCGGTCCTATGACCGCGAGTCCGCTGTCCTAACCACTGGACCATTGCGCCTCCACAGTATCAGAGATAAAGACTGCGAAAAGGAATTTCGAAATTCACATGTATCTTATTATAAAACATGCCACAGAATGTTTTATTGTTATTATTATTTTTTTGCTATAATGAATACTTATTAACCATCACAAGGTCAAGTCCTTGTTGTGGTTTGGTAGCTTGCATGCCTCAATGATCCTGAGAGATATACCAATGGAGCACAAGATCCTGGTAGGACTTTCCATGCTACACAAGTCAAAAGAAAGAGGTCAGAATATTGGGGACCACCTCTTTGCAGGGGTGAAAAGAGATTTGCATAAGGCCAACACCCTACCTGGAATAAAGCAAAGTTACAGAAGGATTGATGACAATTCAAAATCAACAAGACCTGGGAGGGAGAAGAAGGCCTTCTCTCAAGGAAACATATGCCCTGACCTGAAACCCATAAAGGAGGCAGAAGAGAGGACACCCTAAAAATAGCTGGAGGAGGGGTTTTGATGTAGAGCTGAAAAAGTAGGGGTTAAAATGAGAGAAGCAGCAAAGACAGAACAGTGAAGAAAAGTAATCAATGGCCAATGCTCCATAGGAAGTGAAGGGCTAACACTCTAGCTTTCTATCTACACTCAATATCAGATTAAGAAATCAAAAACAATTAGCAATAAAATTCGAAATTTACTTACCACATACCAATCACAAAGCTCATACAACCAGAAATTGTAAATAGCAGTAGTAACAGTTGGGAAGTCATAATTCTCAAATCCAGATGTTGACAACATAACAGCTTCTGAAAGACGACTCAATATCCATTTGTCCATAATGCTTCCTTGATTCTTCAAATAAATTATATAAAAATTTCAAATGTAATTTTCATTTTACAGATTTTCTGAGAATATATATATCATTTAATAATATTCTCATCAAAGTAACTGTCATATGTCTTCTCTAGCCTATGTTCATCTTAATTTCACAAATGTTCATTCAGTTACAATCTTCTCTTTTTTGAATACATCAACATCATCATTATTATCATCATCATCATCATCACCATTGTTTAACGTCCGCTTTCCATGCTAGCATGGGTTGGTCGATTTGACTGGGGACTGGTGAACCAGAAGGCTGCACCAGGCTCCAATCTGATCTGGCAAGGTTTCTACAGCTGGATGCCCTTCCTAACGCCAACCACTCCAAGAGTGTAGTGGGTTCTTTTACGTACCACCGGCACGAAGGCCAGTCAGGCAGTATTGGCAATGGCCATGCTCGAAATGGTGTATTTTATGTGCCACCAGCACAGGAGCCAGTCCGGCGGCACTGGCCATGACAGCAATTATTTTTCACAAAACAATTTACTTCTACGTCCAGCTGTTGTTTTGTAGTGTTTTTTTTATTACATTTCAAAGCTTTAAATTTTTAAATCTTCAAATTAAGTGACAAGGGAAAAAAAGAGAAAAAATTTTCACTGTCAAGAAAAAAATTTCTCCCAATTCTCCTGGTAGACTGAATCCTTTGCAGATTTTAATGCCATCACTTGGGCTTTGGTCATCTTTAGCAGAGTAAACTCTGTTGCAAGCTTTAAGACCAGGTTTATGATCTGAGAATAGCTTTATCTTTTCTTCCCACTAATCTTGAAAGACCATAAAAAAGGTCTCACATAAAAAAAAAGAAACAGCATGTGATGAACCCAGCACTTTGTCTTCTAAATGAGCAAAGCCTTGACTCTTTGCAGTTGAGGAAATTCCTGATGATATTTATTCTTCAGGTGAAGAGTTTACACTTAAACTAGCAATGAGAATGATTCAGACATTCAACCTGATGAAAATGATGAGAAAAGTAGCAATTTGAGTGAATAAATATGGTAGTTGAGAGATAGGCCTATCACTGTTATTCTCCTGAATTTTGTTTTGTGACTCTGTCCATGAGTTTGCCTTCAATGAAGAAATATGGTAGTTGTGAGAAAAGCCTATTATTGTTATTCTCCTGGATTTTTTTGTGATGCAGTCTATTAGTTTGCCTGCAATTGTTACTTGTGAGCTGAATACACAACTATTTTTTGGCTCAAGAGCCCAGGTGGAGGGTAAAGTTAGATGCAGAGACCCAGATCTGAGAGAGTTAAGTTTGGTATTATTCTATTGATCACTTTTTGCTGAAGCACTAAATTTCAGGGATGTAAACAAAGCAACACCAGTTGTCAAGTGGTGAGAGAAACACAACAATACATTCATATGTGCATACACACACCATATATATGTATGTATATGAGAGACTTCTGCACAGTTTTCATCTGTTAAATTCACTTCTATTATTGATCAGGGTGTATAGTACAAAACACTTGCTCCAAGGTGCCAAACAGTGGGACTGAACCTGAAACTACATGGGTGTGAAGGGAACTTCTTAACCACACATGCATTCATTAAAAGAGAAACGGAAAAAAAATTACCTCTTTTACAGGTGATGGTACAAAACTTTCTCCAAGAGCTGACAATGCAAATTTGGTTACATTCCAAAGTTTATTGCAGAAGAAGCGATAACCTTGAACTCTCAAAACATCTAAATTAATGTCTCGTCCTGAAAATGATATAAAAATCTCAAATGTAATCTTTCATTTATGGATTTTTTCTTTGAACTTGTACATTTTTTGATAATACTCTTTCTCTGCAATATTCTCATCAAAGTAACTGTTGTATGCCTCCTCTAGCCAATACCTTCAGTTTTTTTTTTAGCCTTTCATGTTCAATAAGAACCAGTTACAATGAATGTTGCTTCAGATTCCACCACTAAGACAAATCCATTTTATGTCTAGACAATGGAAATTATAATAATAATATAATAATGTTTTCCTAGTTTTGGCAGTGTTTACTTTATTTTAAACTGGTACTTTATTTTATTGACTTGGAGAAGATGAAAGGCAAAATCAACCTCAACAGAATTTGAACTCAGAACATAAAGAGTGGGAAGAAATGTTGCTAAACATTTTGATCAACATGTTCCTGATTCTGCTATCTAGTAGGAAGGAGACAAGACGATTACACTGACTCCTAGTCCTTGACTAGTACTTTATTTTATTGCCCTCAGAGGGATGAAAGGTAAAAGAAGAAATGCTACAAGGAATTTTGTCCAATGCTCTAGTGATTCTTCCAATCCACAGCACTTAGTAATAATAATAATAGTCATTGACTATTACATCCACTTTCCATGCTGGCATAGGTTGGATGGGTTCATCACAGTGTGATACAGTTCTTATTTGAAGTTAATGCCCTCCAAGATTTTTCAGAGACTACACCTTACTCATACATTCTAATCATGTTTCTATAACTGGATGATCTTCTTGATACCAGCCACTTTACAGAGTGTAATGGGTGCAAATAATCATGGCATCAACACAAGAGGAGTTGTATCCTTGACAAGACTAAAAAGTCCTCTTGGCCCCTATATTGTCAGTTCATTTCCCAACCACTTTACAGTGTACAGGCTACATTTTTACAGACATTCCACAGATCTTAACTGTTTCATAATAAATAGAAGCACTATAACAAATAATAATCCTGAATGAAAAATTCAAGAACATTTAAGAAACAAAATGAAATAAAAGAAATTATGGTTCCTAACCTTGAGAAGTGTATGACACGAGAGCAAACCTCAACGCATCAGTACCACATTCAGGAATACCTTGAGGGTAATCAGCTTTCTGAAGATATAAAAAAAAAGAAATGATCACGTAGGTTTTAAAAGAAATAATTTGTAAAAATTCATGTTTAATCTTTTACTTGTTTCAGTCAATGGACTATGGCCATGCTAGGGAATTACTTTGAAGGGTTTAGTCAAACAAATCAACCCCAGTATTTAGTTTTTAGTCTGGTACTTATTATATAAGACTCTTTTGCTAAGTTACAGCAATGCAAACAAACCAACCCCGATTGTCAAGCAGTGGGTGGGACAAACACAGACATAAAGACATGCACACATGTGACAATCTTCTACACACTTACCATCTACCAAATTCAGACAAAACAATATTAATAGTAAAAGACCCAACGGAGGGTCCAGTGATTATTATAAATGGATGTATGAAATGGACAAGCCTCATCCACTTTTCCACGTTTTCAATGATTGGATGGAGTACATTTTGAAGCAGATTTTCTAAGGCTGGATGCCTCTCCAGCTCCCAAGTAAATAATATTTCCCGAGGCCAGACATATTCTTGCAGAATATTGGAAATGATTGGAAATGAATGATACATGTCAGTGACATTCATTCATACACACACACACAATATATATGAGAAGAGTGGGGAGTAATCTATTTCTTTACATATTGCAGTTGTTGTTTCACTTGTTTTAGCAATCACGGTGTGGTGTCAAAATAAAACAATTACCTGACCAGCCTTGGCCTTTGAAACTTCTTTTTCATCCAAATTACTGTCTTTCAGTCGATCATGGAGACCCTGAATTAGAAGACATTTAACTGTTAATTCACACCAGCTTTTCAGTGAAATATAAAAAAATTTAATAAAAAATAACAATCAATTAGCCAATTTGTGAATTGAATTTGAAATTTTCCTCATGTTATGTTGGCATTTGTTGGACAAGTCATCAGATTCTGAGTCAGTTTTTATTCAAACTACTGTTCTCTTTGATGGTTCGGAAAACCACATTTCATTTTCAAGTTTCGATTATGGTTTGGTCTTTATGACTGGATACTTGTCTTATCATTAATTACTTTACAGAGTGGGAAAATATCAGATGAGGATATGAACTATTTATTAAGAAGAAATCTTTTGGGGATATATAGAATATTGATTCACAAAATTGATTATAGTACTCTTTACCAAGTCAGTTTGATGTTACAGAAATAAATCCAACTTGTAATATCTTATTATATTTTACTTTGTTAAAATCTTTCATTCATTATTTGAAAAAAATATCAAACTTAGTTTTTTGTTTAAGCTACAGGATTTCTTTACCAGTTCAAAATGAAACTATCCATACAACTAAGACTGTAAAATCAAACATGTAAAAGATTCTATATTATGATGTTTACCTGAAGACTGATTCCAGTAATAACATCCAAAGGATCAATAACATTGCCAAGAGATTTGCTCATTTTACGTCCATGAGCATCACGAACCATAGCATGAAGGTATACCTGGAAGAACAACAAGAAAAATTAAACTGATGAATGGACTATGGTTTATGCTGGTTAAATTTACTTTTGTTTTCAATAAGTTAGTCTAGGAAGAAAGGGTACCAACCCATGACTTTCACAATCTCTTTTAAACTGATAAGATCAATGCAGCTGATGCTCCAGTCAAATATCTTTACCTCACTGTCTGCAGAAAATACACGAGCAGGAAGGGAAACAAGGGTCTGGTTTGAATGCCTAGAACAGAGAAAAATCTGTTAAAGGCATCCAAAATCCAGGAGGTTGTGCTTTATATCGGGCAGTATGTCAGAGTTACAACAACCTGATTTCAGCTGCTAAAGCTGAAATCAATTAAAAGCATCTTTTTCAGGTAGTATGTCATGTGGTTAAAGAAGTTCACTTCCTAACCAAGTGCCTTCAGATTCAGTCCCACTGCGTGGCACTCCAGGTAAGTGTTTTCAACTATAAATCTGGGTTAACCAAAGCCTTGTGAATGGATTTGGTACACAGAAAACGAAAGAAGCTTTGTATGAGAGAGAGAGAGAGAGAGAGAGAGAGAGAGAGAGAGAGAGAGAGGGAGAGAGAGAGAGAGAGAGAGAGAGAGAGAGAGAGATTGGGTGACGTTCAATGTCAGTGGGTGTTTGTGTTTCTTTGTTTTGGCATTGCACGATAGCTGCTTATTTCCAGTCTTCCATAAAAACATCTCAGGCCATGGGGAAATATCACCTTGCTTGGAAACAGGTGAGGGACAGCACTGAGAAGGGCATCTGGTTATAGAAAATCTACCACACTAAATTCTGTTTGACCCATGTAAGTATGGGAAATTGGACATTACAAGCTTCATCTATAAACGGGATCTATAACTGTTTTAGTTGAATTAAATTATGTTCTCATAGAAAACCTAAAATAGGACATATAAAATGGATTCCACTCATTTACAGACTGACCCATAACTTGGTGCAACAGAAACAATGCCCCAATACCCATTCAGTAAAAGAATCAAGCTAATAAATATTGATTCTTAATGTTGGCACAATGGCCCAAATTTTATGTGGAGAGATATGGTGGGTCACTAACCCAGGAATGTAACTAAATATCGCAAGGAATTTAGTCTGGTATTTAACCATTCCATAACCCTTTGAAGTACTAATATGACAAAAATCAAAACAAGTGGACTATATTGAAGTTGCTAAAACAAATTTCTTGAATTACCTCTTTGAATGGTAGTTTTCCAAGGAGTGCATTACCCATCATCACCATACGAGCAACCCAGAAGAACAAGATATCATGTCCAGTTTCCAACAAAGTACCAGGATAATAGGCTTGGAGATCAGGTGTCTGCAAAGATAATATTCACTTAAAAATTATAATTTTCAACAAAGTTTCTAATTTCATAAACAAGATACAATGTATCAGCACTAAACATTTTTTTAAAAAATTGATATTTTTAATAATTTTACTTCATTGAATAAAACAGTTTTTCATTTTGAGATATTACATTTGCAACAAATTTGCAGATGCCACATCAACCATGTAGCAGTACAAACAATATTTCCTGCTTGTTCTTGGAAGTGTGAGGGCATGAAGCCTTGTAGTTAGGGTGTAGTACTCATGATCAGAAGATCATGGTTTCAGTTGTGGAACCAAGTGGTGCACTGTGTTCTTAAGCAAAACACTTCATTTCATGTTGCTCCATTCTAAACAGTTGTAAACAAGTAACCCTGCAATGGACTGGCATAACATTCAGTGGGAACATTACTATCTTGGTCACTGATACACCATGGAAACCAGGTAGCCAGCCCTATGAGTTTGAGGACTTGAAACAGTAACGTGCAGAGTTTTCATACAAATTATGTAATTTAATGAAGTTCAGATGCTTTAAGAATTTAGAGAAAAAAAACAAGTTTGTCCATTGACATCATCTAATGTGATATCCTAATGTAAAAAAGCTGCATTAACAAGATTTTCTGGCAGGAAAATCATGAGTTAAAGGTAAATGTCAGTGTCAGAAGGCCACTTTAGAAAAAAAACTCTAAAGTAGCTACAAAAGGTGTTAGCAAGTGGATTATTGAAAGAATGATACTGATATAAAGTGGGATTTAAGAAAGAAAAAAACTATCATTAATTTAACAATTGTAAACAATTATCTTAAATAATGAAGAAATACTAAAATAAGTATGAAAGTGAAAAGAAAAATTTAAAGTGAAATTATCTGAAATTCTTGAAGTTACTAACCTCATCAGGCCAACCAAATATAGAAAATGGGAAAATACCAGATGAAAACCAGGTGTCAAGTACATCTTCATCTAAAATGAAAAGTAATAAACATAAATACAAATGTGTGTGTGTGTGTGTGTGTGTGTGTGTGTGTGTAAAAATCATCATCATTTTAACATCTACTTTTCCATACTTGCATGGGTTAGGCAGTATTTGTTAAAGCAGATTTTCTTCCTGTCACCTACCCTCACCTGTTTCCAAGCAAGTAAATATTTTGCCATGGCCAAGTACGTTTTCACTGAGAACTAGAAACAATGGACACTGCTTGTAGGACAGTGATGCTTGTTTACAACAATCACATGTCACTGCAAGGAGACACACATACACACCCGCATGCATGCATATATAAATGCATATTAGGTTGGAAAGAAAGTCCTGCTGTATTTTTAACATGAACAAGACCCTTTTTCAATACTCAGGTTAAAATAGGCATTAATTTTTACATTTTAGTGATTTTTTTCCCACTTCTTTGCAGATTATTTTATAACATAGTGGTTAAATTCATATTGATTTTACCCTTTTAAAATAAGTTTAGATCAAACTCATATGGCACCGCATGCAAAAGGGGATTTTTAGCAATGAAAGGGACAAAAAATGTTCATTCTATTTATGGAAATGAAGCTTTAATGATTTTTCCAGTTTCACTTGGGAAATTTTTCTCACACAAATTTCCTTGATCTGGATGACCAAGGTTAGAAATCCTTATCATCATATTTATTATTATTATTGTTATCATTATTTACCTTGTTTCAGAGAAATCTTCTCCACAGATACATTGAAACGTTCTGCAGCATTCTGCTTAGCTTCCTCTTCAGTGCGACCACTCACCCAGTACTTATCATCAGTACCCTGAAGTAGACAAACAGAGTATATAAACAATCCAATAAAACCAAGCATAAAACAAGTTTTCAAATGTGTGTGTGCATGTGAGAAATTATCAACACCACCACCATCGTTTTAACATCTACTTTTCCACAAATGTGCAGGAAATAATAAGCACTAAAAATATGCAGACAACAGGCTCCCTCAAATGCTCAGGTGGATCATTAGAAGTAGTAGATAGCTTCTATTATCTAGGGGAGCAAGTTAGCAGGTAGGGAGGGAGTTCTGAAAGGGTAGTTGCTGGGATAAGGGTAGGGCTGGGCGAAGTCCAGAAAGCTTCTACCTTTGTTGGTAACAAAGGGCCTCTCTCTCAGAGTGAAAGGCAAATTGTATGATGCCTGTATACATACAGCTATGTGAGACATGGGCTTTGACTACAAAGGACTTGTGAAGGCTTGAAAGAAATGAAGCTAGCATGCTCCACTGGATGGGTAATGTCAGTGTACACACACAAATGATCTAAGAGCAAAACTGTGTATAAGAGGCATCAGACATTGTGTGCAAGAAAGAAAACTGCACAGGTCTGGTCATGTGATGCATATGGATGAGAACAGCAGTGTAAAGAAATGCCGAGCTCTAATTGTGGAGGGTACCGTGGAAGGGGTAGACCTAGGAAGACATGAGATGAAGAGGTGAGAAAGGATCTTCAGATGCTGGGCCTCAATGAAGAAATGACAAGGGACCAGGAGATGTAGCGATTTGCTGTACTAGATAAGACATGTCAAACTAAGTCTTCCACACATACAGACTTGTTTTTTCAGGTGCTGGTGCCACTTAAAAAAAGCACCTGTGCCAGTGTTAAACACACCCATGATGGTGACACATAAAGTACCCAGCAAATTTTTTGTTAAGTGGTTGGTGTTAAGAAGAGTATCCAGCCATAGAAACCAATCCACAACAGACAGTTGGAGTCTTGACAGCTCCCTGCTAGCAAGCTCCATGTCAAATCGTCCAAGACATGCCAGCATGAAGAGCAGACATTGATGATGATGATGATGATGATGATGATGATGATGCATGGGACAGATAGAATTTGCTGGGGTAGATTTTTATATGATTGTTGCCCTTTCTGTTGCTAACCCACACATGTTTCTGAACAAAGTAATATTTCCTCATGACCAAACATGGTTTCACAGTAGTTTGGAAACAAGGGACACTACATGTATAATGGTGACACTACATGTATAATGGTGACACTCGTTTACAACTATAAAGTGATGCCAAGACATGAAGGCATAAACACACACACACACACACACACACACACATATACACACGTATGTCTACAATGGGGTTATTTCAGTTTCTGTTTACCAAATCCACTTACAAAGCTTTGGTTAACCAAAATGTTACTCAATGGGACTGAACCTGAAACCAAATAGTTAGGAAGCAAACTTCTTAACCACACAGCCATGCCTGCACCTGAAAAAGAAATTCATTTATCTTTTATCTTCTACTCGTTTCAGTCATTGGACTGCAGCCATACTTAGGTATTGCCATGAAGGGTTTAGCTGACCAAATCAACCCCAGTACTTATGGGTTTTTTTTTAAGTCAAGTACACATCTCATAGCCATGTCTATACCTAAGGATAAATCAAAAAGCACATAGTAAAAGTATGCCTAAAAAGAAGGAAAATCAAGAGATAATTACCAAGCCCTCTGGTACATTGGGATCATTAACTGTGACAAAATAAGCTGGGATTCTATGTCCCCACCACAACTGCCGAGATATGCACCAATCCCTGAAAAATAAAAGCATAATTATTAAATCTAGTCATTACAATGGATTAAATCTAAATTCATCATCATTTTCCCATACTGGCATGGGTTGGATGGTTCCACAGGAACTGGTAAGTCAGAAGACTGCACCAATCTCTGCTGACTGCTTTAGCATGGTTTCTACAGCCAAGTGCCCTTCCTAACACCAAACACTTTGCAGAATATACTGGGTGCTTTTTACGTGGTACCAGCAGCAGTAAGGACACCAAGTAACTTGCAAGACAACACGACCCCTCAACTAAGGTGGAGTGTAATATTGAGGGACAACAAAGGGATCTTGTATATGGGGGGAAATATGGCAGCCTCAGGTGGGAGAGAGTAAAAGGAGAAAGGAGATAGTGACAGTGAGTGGACCAAGGATTGGAAAGGGTGGTCTCAATTAAAATCCAGTTCTCTTAATAGGACAAATAAGTTAATCCATAAAAAATTCAACAAGGTATTAAGTAGCTAACAGTTTCTGACAGGTACAAGGCCGGAAATTCCAAGAGAAGAGCTTAGATGATTAAAGAAATCCTAGTACTTAACTGGTATTTTATTTTATTAACCCCAGAGGAGTGAAATGCTAAGTTGCCCAAGGCAGGATTTGAACTCAGAATACCGAGAGAATGAACAAATGCAGCAAAGCATTTTGTCAGATAATCAAATGATTCTGCCAACCTATTGTACTTAATTGTATGTAATACAGGAACAAATCTAGAATATCGTTTCTTGTCTGAACAATCTTGACATTTAATTTTCAGCCCATCATAAAAATTACTTTTACTTTAGCAGAGGCTGTTTTTGTCAAAGATTGATTGAGATTTTTCTACCAATGTTTTATTTATTTTATAAACCATGGAGGTTTGAATGCAAATATTGCGGTATCAAATTAACCACCAATATCTAGCCCAGCACTAAGCAATTTTTACCGATGCCCTACCTAAGAACAAACAAAATATAAACCTAAAAGGAATAATAAATAAATATTTTTTTTTAATGACAACTTTGACATACTGGCATTGGTTACTTACAAAAATACGGATTTGTTAGAATTTTTAGTGCATGTCTTTTAAAGTTGGATAATATTCCTAAAAATAACATATTTAACTAAGTAGATTTAATCATGTAGAGTGATTTTTCTTGATCAAGAACACAATATCTGTACTAAATATAAGGTAGATTAAATAATAGGTGAACTGTAACACAAAAGTGAATGAGTTACATAGAGAACAGTAAGAAGAAAGATAAACAAATTACCTTGAATCCTCTAACCAACGATACCAAGTTTTTTTATGCATATCAGGTATAATCTTCAGATTGCCTTCTTTGACATCCTACCAAAAAAAAAAAAATGTTTTGATTGTAATATTCAATACCATAAAAATAATGTAATAAAGTTTTTAAAAAGAAAAATCAAAATATATAACATTTCTTTTTTGACAAGAAAGCAATTTAACAGAAATGTTGAAAATAAGTGGGAAAGAGACACACACAAAGTGTATTTTATTTTAGAATTAAACAAAAAAACTTAAGGTAAGCAAATATAAATATTCTTTCCTTAGAAAGTAGCACAATTCCTGTTTAGGACCCCAGAAGCTGATTGTTGGATTTTGTTCCTTTCTTTCATTATTTTACAAACAATTTTGCAGTAAGAAGTACACTAAACCAAAATATAAAGGAAATTGGAACTTACTTTAACAGCTTGTGCAGCCATGTCTTTGAGATCAACATACCACTGTGGTTTGAGGAGGGGTTCTATAATATCTTTTGAACGACTGAAAATTGAATAATATAAAATTAGAATTTAATTTATAAAAAACATTGTGATTTTACTTGACTATTTCAGGGTCAAAATGTAAATATTAGTAAAAGTATTAAATGAAAGTTGAATGCTTCAGACATAAATTTTAAAAGTAAAATTTATTTTGTTTGGATTCTATTTTATTCTAGTTTCAATAGATACATTATTGGTAGCAACACAATAAAAAACAAACCTATCAGCATATTGATATATGTACATTAAATTTTTACAGCTTTATTAGCAAAGTATAATTAATGTATATTGATTGAATTGCTGATGTCATTACTTCCAACACTAACAGTACTATCATCAACACTGCTGCCCCTCTTCTGAAATTCCTGACCTGCTCATAATTTTCCTGCAATTGTCAAGAAGAACGTTAACCACATTAATCTCACCTGTCTGCGAAGGCCACAAGTACACCTCTCTCTTTCAGACCAACACAATAAAAATTTCAATTTTTGGGGGTTACCTGAATTTACTGTAACTACCAATATCACTAATTAATTTCTTCATCTCATTAGCTTCACACATTCCAATAACACTTCCAGATTGTATTGCTTGGTGCCCTTTCCCTCTAAGCTAAGAGATAATACCTTTAATTTTTAATATCCTTTGTAACTAAAATGAACCTGGATTTATGTCAAATGATACCAAATCATTTTTAACTCCTCTCCTTTCCAGTCCATCAATTTGGTTTCTTTGTTTGTTAATAGAATATCTGTTTATTTCATAGTAACATGTATTGAACAAGGAGTTATTTAAGGAGGCAAGATTTTACTTCCTGTCACCAACCCACAGCTGTTTTTCAAGTAAGGGTTACTTTTATTTTATAGGTCTTCAAAACTGCAGGGCAACCAGTCACAATGTCAACAAGGAATTTAAACATCATTAGTTTCACTCAAATGATGATGAGCAAGGAATATCAACATCTACACATACATTCTCTCCTTCTCTCTCTCTCTCTCACACACACACACATACATGACAGCTTGCTACAGTTTCTGTCCACCAAATTCATAACAAATTACTGATTGGCCCAAAGCTTTAGAAGAAGATATTTACTAAAATTGCTATGCAGTGAGACCTAACCAAAACCATGTAGTTGTGAAGCAAACTCCTTAACCATGCAGACATGCCTGTAGCTTAGCTGATATAAAAGTGCAGCTTTGAAAACAGTAAAAATATGTCAACATTACCTGCATGTTGGTATAACCATGGGGTTGTCAACAGAACTTTCATAGAGGCCTTTATCTTTCAAAGCTTGTGTCACTGCTTTTCTAGCATCGAATCGTTTCATGCCCTAAAAATAAAAATAGCTGCTGTAAATATTTCTGCAAATCTTAACTTTCTTTATACAGAGATTTTGGATATATGATATTAAATCACAAGCAGTACTTAGGTAATTTTGATGCTACTTTCAGGAGGGAAAAACTCATTGGCTCAAATTTATAGACTCTAGATCAGTGGTTCCCAACCATTTTGTGATCACATACCACTTGGAGGTTTCGTATAGCTGCCGAGTACCACCTGGTTCCAGAAAAACTCAATTCGATCAGATATCAATTTAATCACAAATAGAAAACACAAATGAACTAACAACAAAGAACACAACTCAATTTAATGTAAGGGCTGAATCTGTTTCTTCTCCACCACCTGGTCAATGCAGGGCATCACCTTGCTCACAGCGCATTGGAAATCATGGCTGGGCACAGCAAAATGGTTCTGGCTCTTCGACTTGGTGACCAGTAAAGCTGAGAACCCCTGCTCAGACTCCCACGTAGAGAGGAAAATCAGTAGCTGGGGAACAGCGTGACGGGCTAGCATCGGGTACGAGAAGGCCGTGTTTAGCCAGAAGTTTATAGGAGAGCATTCTTTGGGCTTCGTCTTTGCTGTCTTATCAGCCTGGATATCCATAAGTTCCTCTTCTTCTCCAGTCCCAACAGGCAACTCAGCTGGATCAATGGAGAATGGATTGGCAATGATGGCACAACAAGTCACGTCTGGGAAGTAATGCATCAACTCAGTCTTGAGCAGTGAGAGGTGACGGACGATTTCTAAGGCAAATTCATCATTGGGTTTGCTGTCAAGTGTAGTCAGCAGTTCAAACATTCCATAGCATTTGCTCTCCACATTCTTCAACCATAGATCCAACTTCCAGACAAACACTCCCAACTTTGAGATGAATTCTGTGACAGTGCACTTGGGCTCTTGAAATTACAGGTTTAAGTGGTTGAGGGCTCCAAAAATGTCTGATAAGTAGGCCAACCTTGAGATACTCATCCTCCAGATCTTTTTGAAAATTGTGTTCCTTCTCCATGAAGAAAACAAGAAGTTCATCCCTCAGTTCAAAGAAACACCTCGTCGCATTACCCCCAGGAGAGGGGGTAAATGAAGTCCATTTAATGAGATCAAAAATAAGTTAAGACAATATGAAGTTTATAAAATAAAATTTAAACAAGTGATCTAAATTTTTATCCAAACTATAACTGAAGCTATTATTACTAATATATCATATTCTTCTTGTACAAAGTTCTTTATTTCCTGAAGAAGTTTAAACCAAGAAAGCTTAGTGATCATCATCATTGTTTAACGTCTGCTTTCCATGCTGGCACGGGTTGGACAGTTTGACTGAGGTCTGGCAAGCCAATGGGCTGCACCAGGCTCCAATCTGATCTGGCAATGTTAGGCAGCACTGGCCACGATTTCGATTTCACTTGACTCAACAGGTCTTCTCAAGCACATCATATCGCCCAATGCTTCAAGGATACTTTTAAATGGGCTGGTCATGCAACACTTTGTAAAGGTGCTACACCAGTCATTGGGTATGACTCCTAATTGCTTTATCTACCAGGGTACTGTTGATTCGAGTAGCTGGTCCCTCAATTGGGTCAACATTTGGCAGACTCTCCTCCTCCCATTCATTCTCCATGTTCAGCAGTCTTTTATAATGGCATCTCCAAGCCTCTTTCTTTGCAGTGTTACACATTATACATATGTATACATGCTCACTCACAATGGGCTTCATGCAGTCTCTGTCTGAACAAATTCCCTCACATGGCATTGGTCAGCACAGGGCTATAATAGAAGACACTTACCCAAGGTGCTGTACAGTGTTCCTAAACTTGAAACCATGTGGCTGTGAAGAAAACTCTTTAACAACTATGTCTGTGCTTGTAATATAAACCATATCATAAAAAATTTAAAAGATAAGAAAATATCTTACTGAAAATTGTCCACAATCATTTGTTATGTTTCCTTCTTCGTCTATAACGGTCACAAATGGGAGACTGTGTCGTTTACCAACTTCATAATCATTGTGATCATGGGCTGGTGTGATTTTTACAGCACCTGAAGGGATGTATATATGAAATGATATTTCAGTATGAACCTTTATACATATCTTCTATATATGCAGAATGTAACACTATTTCAGATAGTAATAAAGTTAATAAATATTACGATAAAAACAGAAAGGATTTCATTCATTTATTTGTTTCAGTCATTAGATTGGGGCCATGCCGGGGTAATCAATCAAATCACCCACAACACTAATTTTAAGTCTGACAATTAATCTACCAGTCTCTTTTTGCTGGACTGTGAATGAATGAATGTATGTACGCACACACACATGTATGCGTGTGTGTGTGTGTGTGTGTATTATACACACACCTCACACACAAATACTTATGAACTTTTCTGCAGTGATGGTAACATATTCAGCCTTAGTTGAATTCTTGCTTGCATGAAAATTTTAGAGAAACTTGTCCTTGTCATGCTGTTTGCAGATGACTGTGCACTTCTAGCATACACATGTATGGCCCTTCAAACAGTTATGCCTAGCTTAGCTAAGGCAGCCAAAGCCTTTGGCCTCACCATCAGTCTGTAGAAAACTGAAGTGCTTGTTCCAAAAACCACATACTAACTACCACAAATCGGCATAAAAAAACACTCCCTCAATGCAGTCAAACACTACCCTGAGGAGTGTCATTTCTAATGAAGCAACCTGTGAAAAGGAAGTTGACAACTGCAATGCCAAAGCCAACACCTCCTTTGGATGTCTACAGAAGAGTATATGGCAGAATAAATCACTGCATCTATCCACCAGAATTAGAGTCTACAAGACAGTTGTCATTCTCTATGGGTCAGAAGTTTGGGTGCTCTACAGGAAGCAGGTCAAACAGCTGGAACACTTCCACCAGAGATGCCTTCACTTCATCATAGACATCTCATGGAGAAAATATGTCACCAACAATGAATATATATACATATATAAAATAGGCTTCTTCAGTTACAATCTACCTATTGCTTTCACAAGATACTGGTCAAACCACAATTATCATGGAGGATATTGGCCAACAACAACCATACAGTGGAACTGATCCCCTAACCACAGGTCTCTGAAGCAGACTTCTTAACCACACAACCATACCTATACCTATTACACACACACACACACACACACATATATCTGAGAATGACCAGTGAACATTTCTTACAATATATTCTAAGAATAATCATGCTGTTATATATGAAACACAATATTGCTGAGACGCTTCCAAAAAAAGAAAAGTCGTTGGAAAACAGATCATAGCAGTGACTCCTTCTAAGAATATCTGAAGAAGGAATTGTATTCCGAAATATCATCGGACTATGGATAACTAATTTACAATAGGTATATAGTCCATTTCTTGTATTATAGTGCATTGTTGTACCATTCAAAACTTTTTTCTTTACAAACAATACACAATGTTTCAAGCGAACTACAATACTCTCCAATTTCAATACAAATTATATCATCTACCAAGATTTTAGTAAATTACATATTCAAATGTAATATGCTGTCCAGTAGAATTAAGGTAATATGTTCTCAAGTCAAACAGCAACAAACTCACCTGTTCCGAACTCTTGATCAACAAAGTCATCACATACAATTGGAAGGCGTCTTTCAAGAAATGGATGCTGGACAAATTTCCCATGGAGGTGTTTGTAACGTTCATCATCAGGGTGGACAGCAACTGCTGTGTCTCCCAGCATTGTTTCAACACGTGTTGTAGCAACAATTATTTTTTCATCTATGTTCATCAGTTAAATTAAATTAAAAATCATAAATTAGAACAAAAGGAAACTTAATTCAGTAGATCGTTCAAAGCAGTATTTCTTATGGAAAGGAGTCAGGGAAATGAGGTAGACATATTTCCATGGTTAATAAAATTAGGTGGTTTTGAAATTTTTTTTAAAATTGTCTAATACCACAGCAAAGAAAGATGAATTATATAGTTGCAAACTTTTTGTCTTCTTAATAATATAAAGGGAGAAGTGGGGGCAAAATATTTCACTATTTTTTAGAGGGGGTGGCTGTTATTTCTCATTTTGAGGCCCAGACTTATTTAAAGACATCACTATATGCAAATAGGAGTAAGATGGGGATGAGCCAATGTGAGAACCTTTATGTAGTCATTAGGCCTGCAAGAAATAACAGCCAAATGTCCCTCAACCATCTTAAGAAAAAATAGGAAGTATACATTGGACAATGAACACATTTCCTAAAATGTCTGATGGTTTGAAGGTCTGATCCTTTTTAATTGTTTTACTTAAAAAGGTGAGTTTCCCCTTTCTGTATGTGACAAATATTTCATTAATATTTTAATTGGAAGTAAAAAGGGAGACCAAGTAAAACCAATCATATTTTCTTCAATGTTAGGAAAGGGAAACATTCAGAGCTGTAGATCCAGAGGACTGCAAAAGCAGCTTAAAATGTCCGACTAAGACATTTAGTAAACAAAAAAATAAGGCAAAATTTGTTGAACAGCAATCACATTGCTCTGCAACTTCATTCAGCCTGTCTTGCTGCCAACAACTCCAATCTTACTTAAAGGAAAACTCAATAGAGTAGGAAGGAGATAATAAAGTATAAATAAAGAAATATGTCCCAAATAGATGTTAAATTTAACAAACAAAACAGTAATGCTCAGAACATCATCCCTACCTGAGTCTACTACAGGATAGGCAAATGAGACAAGAACTCCAAATTCAACTTTGTCTTTATAGTTAGGTACAGCAAGGAAAGTACGTCCACTTATTTCTTTTTTATCTACCTGGAAATATATTTAAAACGAATAACACAATAAATATTCACTACAGGAAATTGTCCATCTAATTACATGCAAATACTCCTGATGAAAAAGTAAAAAGAACAATGATTGTTTTCCCTTGTATCAATCATTACAAAGAAAAGAAAAGAAAAGTTCATCTTTTGATGATTTCTGTGAAAGCAAATTTAAAATTTATCTCCATTTTATCTTTTTAAATTTGGATATTTGCTTATTGTTGACATTTTAGATTTCAGTGAATTTCTTATTTTTAAAAGCTCAATTATTATTAAGAAGATTAACTCTAATTATCAGTTAAGCAATAACTAAGCATTTCGTCTCGGTTCTCATGTCAGGAGGCAGTATCTGTGACAAAATGAAAACAGATACAATGTAGAACATAGGCTTAGACTTAGGTCTGTCATCAATCTCAGGACTCATAAAGCTAAAGTTTGACATGGTTTCCATGGTATATAAGTGACTGAGATTACAACATTCACCACTGAATGAGACACCAGTCTGTTGCAGGGTTAGCTTCCCAGCTTTTATTGGAACTCATTTACAACTGACTGTACTGGAACAATGTGAAATGAAGCTTTCTGCTCAAGAACATAATACACCACCCAGTTCAAGAATTGAAATTACAATCTTACAATCACAAGTGCAATACACTATCCACTAGATCACACACTTTCGTTTTAGAGCATACTTGAAGAAAAAAACATAAAATATGTTTCTATGCAACGAATGCCAAATCTCTCCATACTACCATCATAAGAATATATTATTACAAAATAATTAAAAAGTAGAAATGTACCTCAATATCTGAAATAGCAGAATTCAAAGTACAAGACCAATTTACAAGTCTGACACTGCGATAAATCAATTTCCGTTGATGCAAACGGACAAAAGCTTCAGTGACAGCACGGCACAATTTCTAGAAATAGAAAGAAAAGCAACATGAGGAAACTTGAAAAAAAAAAGAAGAAAAAGTAAAATGTTATGTAAGTATAATATGCAAGTTCAAGAACTGAATGTGTTACAAGAAACAAAAATAATACACTGAGCTCAGATATCTATTTTGAGAACTACAATGATCTGAATTGATTAAAAATAAATAATTAAATTTACGTTAAAATTCCATCACACACATATCATCATCGTTTAACGTCCGCTTTCCATGCTAGCATGGGTTGGACGGTTTGACTGAGGACTGGCGAGCCAGAAGGCTGCACCAAGCTCAATCTGATCTGGCAAAGTTTCTACAGCTGGATGCCCTTCCTAACACCAACCATTCAGAGAGTGTGGTGGGTGCTTTTACGTGCCAGTCAGGCGGCTCTCGCAACGACCACACTCAAAAGGTGTTTTTTACGTGCTACCTGCACGGGTGCCAATCTGTGGCCCTGGCAACGATCACACTCGGATATACTTTTAACGTTCCACTGGCATGAGTGCCAATCAGGCAGTACTGTCATCAGCCACGTCAGCAATTTTGATTTTGATTTCACTTGCCTCAACAGGTCTTCACAAGCAAAGTTTATTGTCCAATGAATGAGGGGTACCCATAAGTGGGCTGCTTACACTGGCATAGGCCGTGGGTTATGGTCTCACTTGGCTTGTCAGGTCTTCTCAAGTACAGCTTATCTCCAAAGGTCTTGGTCACTAGTCATTGCCTCAGTAAGGCCCAATGTTCAAAGATCGTAAACTAAAAATACATGATACCCACTCATTTTTGACAAAATTCAGTTAGCCACTACAAAGAACAAGACAGGTTCCTTTGATAAGTCAAAATCATAACCAGGGAATTATAGAATATTCTGGTCATTTTATAAGATCTTTCATTACTTCCAGGAAGAATTTATGCTCAATTTAATTTTCAGATTAAAGACAATTTTATTATTAAACAGCTCTTAGTGAAGCATAACTCTAACCATTTATAAAATACTAGCAGAAATACCCGGCGTTGCCCGAGTTAAAGAGAATAATGAAATCTAAAAATGCCGTCTAGACTACGCATCATCTTTATATATAGAGATGTATATACACACACGCACCCAAACACACGTATATTTATGTATATCAATATAAATATATGAAAGTCAATGAAGTTTCGTAAAAGAAGGTGATCATGTACATACTTTCTTGCTGTTGTGATTATAACACCTCATTGTAAACTATGTTCCTTGTTTTCCCTTGTGGAGCATATACAAATAGGTTTTTTGTTGCTGCCCACTCTTGAGCAGCCAACATACAGTTGTCCATGTGAGAAGCAGGGCTCTTCCAAGAGAAGACCAGCTAC
>NC_068982.1:129406473-129454801 GCF_001194135.2 Octopus bimaculoides
CTTTCTGTCTCTCTCTTTCTCTCTTTCTCTCTCTGTGAAAGTATCTGTCACTACAGTATTGAAATGTGATTGTTTCGGTTAGTGGAATAGTTTCATTTTTAAAGTGAAAGTATTTGACATGAGTGTTTTTGTTTCACTTTTGACACGTAATACTTAAATAGTGGAGGAGACATTATGTTGCCGTGTGCTCGAACTCTGCAAGAAGTTAATAATTTTTTTTGACTAAAACACAACTGGAACCCTAAGTAAGGCATGTGTAAAATTTGAATGAAATTGGTTGCGTAGTTCTCGAGTTTTAGGGATTCACACAGACAGACAGACAGACAGACACACATTCTCATTTTTATATATATAGATACTCACAAACACACACACTCCTCCTCCTCTTCATCATCATTATTTTAACTGATACTTTTCCATGCTTACATAAGTCAGATGGGATTCAGTGAAGCAGATTTTCTATGACTGGATACTCCACTTGTCACTTACCCTCTGTTTCCATGCAAGATAATATTTTCCCCCTAGTCTGGACATGTTTTTGCAGAAGATTGCAAACAAAGAACACTGCCTATATGACAGATGTTTTGTTTACAATTAGTACATGATACCAAGACAAAGGGACATAGCCTTTTAATTCCATTATATGATGATGATGATCATCATCATCATCGTTTAACGTCCGCTTTCCATGCTAGCATGGGTTGGACGATTTGACTGAGGACTGGTGAAACCGGATGGCAACACCAGGCTCCAATCTAATTTGGCAGAGTTTCTACAGCTGGATGCCCTTCCTAACGCCAACCACTCAGAGAGTGTAGTGGGTGCTTTTACGTGTCACCCGCACGAAAACAGCCACGCTCGAAATGGTGTCTTTTATGTGCCACCCGCACAAGCCAGTCCAGGGGCACTGGCAACGATCTCACTCGAAAATCCTACGGGAGCCAGTCAGGCGGTACTGGCAACGGCCACGCTCAAAATGGTGCATCTCATGTGCCACCCGCACAAGAGCCAGTCCAGGGGCACTGGCAACGATCTCACTTGGCTTGCCGGGTCTTCTCAAGCACAGCACATTTCCAAAGGTCTATGGCCTTCAAAAAAATATTGTCTTGTAGTTCAAAATGAACACTCCTATCTTTCAGCCTCTAAATTAGGTTGATAGTGAACTTGCATTCCTAACAGTCAGATTTCAAAACATATGATGATGCATATGACATTTCATCTTAAATCTATTGATAAAAATCCCATATAAAGCCTTACTAAATCATAAGGAAAACCATTCTTTTACTTCTTACAAACCTTTTCGTGAAGTGAAGTCATTTTTAACTACTGTTCCTTCTACCCAAATACTGAAGTTTTTATCTGTCTTAACACAGTACACAATGGAATGTACATCCCACTATATGTTGCACATTATTTTGCTGAAATCTTTATAGTATACAATATGACATTTTTTTTTACTTCATTTTAGTTATAAAAGCAACAATCTCAACATATTATTTCTTTACTTATAGAAGTTGAAGGAAATTATTGTTACATGCAGAAAGTCAACCAAAACTCATTTCTTCTTTTACTCTCAGAAGGTTTCCAGTGAATAAATTCACCAGGTTTTCCTTCTTTGTTATATTAATGTTTTCTAATACAATCACAATACCAGATTTATGGAGAAGAATAGAGTTAATTCAACCCAGCATTTAATTTATACTTATTTCAAAGGGATGAGGTGCTATGTTGACCTCAGAAGAAATTGAACTATGAATGTGAAGAGACTTTAAATACCACAAGGCATTTTGTCTGATGATCTACCAATTCTGCAATTCTATTTCTTTCTCAATTAATAAAGATTTTTAACATAAGAACATGGCCACAAATTTGAGGGATGGGTGTAGTTAATATGAAGCTCATCCCATAAGGACAAAAGACAAAGTCCGCCCTAGAATGTAATAGGACAGGACTAAGTATGCAAGGTATTTTCTCCAACAATCTAATGACTCTGCTAATCCACAACTCTCTTATTGAGATTAAATAAGATGTCCTATAAATACCGCTTATTTATAGGACCAGCTCCCATCATGGAAATAGTGAAATATTTTGGCCTTTCTTTATTTATGAGAAGACAAAATTGAATGTGCTACTGTATAATTATTCTCTCTACATGCCCTTGATTTCTTAGAACGATGTCTCTAAATAACAGGGCATCTTAATTTCATTAATATGGCAATATGTTTGCTGCTTTTTAAATTCTCACAGCTTCCTTTTAGAGAGTATGTGGCTTCCCCTTTCTCCATCACCACCACATCACAAGAAACAGTGTTATAAGTTAAATGTTTACATACTTAACAGCCTGGTACAGAAAGTTCAAATACTCTATAGTCTCATTTTCAATAGCCTAAAACTAGGTTATACTTTCAGTTATGTGGAAATTTGGTTATCTTTCTGATCACAAACACGTTTCAAGAATTAATGTCAATATCTGCTACAGACTTGATAGAACCAAAAATGAATAGCAAGGCTCTTCTGAGTGATTTAGTTTTTCAATCTGAAGTATTGATGTTATAAATAAAATACTGGCAAATATAAGAGCTTACAGGGTCCATAGTAAAACAAGTGCGGTCCCAATCCAGAGAGCTACCCAACATCCGTAGCTGGTGATAAATTCTGTCTCCTTTCCTTTAGAAAACAAAAAAAAACATTCAAGACATATCTAAGAGTATATACACACACACACATATAACATACATATATGTGTATACATAAACACACACAAATACAATACACATATAATACATACATATAAGTATGCTTGAGGCACAAACAGCTACTAAAAATAAATTTGAATAGAAAGCCATTTAACCCTTTTGACACCAGCCTACCTGAGACTACCCCTAGTTCTCTAATACAAGATTCTTGTTTTAAAGTGATACAAATTAAAATCCTTCATCAAAATTCTATGTTATTTTAAGTTCCAAACACCAAACAAAATTATTAATAAATTCATCATTATCATCATCAACGACAGCAACAACATCATTTAATGTCCATTGTCCATGCTGGTATAGGTTGGACGGTATGACCAGAGCTGGCAAGCTGAGGAGCTGCACCAGACTCCAGTCTGATTTGGCATGGTTTCTACAGCTGGATGCTCTTCCTAATGCCAACCACTTTACAGAGTGTGCTGGGTGCTTTTACACGATGCTATATGTACTTTTACATGATGCCACATGTGTACTTTTACATGGCACCAAATGAACGCTTTTACATAGCACCGCATGGGCACTTTTACAGGGCACTGCAAGGGCACTATTATGTGATGCCACATGGGTGCTTTTATGTGGCACCACCGCAAGGGCACTTTTATATGACACCACATGGGTGCTTTTATGTGGCACCACTGCAAGTGCTTTACACCACCAGCAGGATCAGTATTAACACTTCTGCTGTGGGGTAACAAAATTAATTGAAACAAAAGCAAGGCATTTCAGCAAAAATATGGTAAGAAAAAGGTTACTAAAGCATATATTAAGTGAATCGTATATTCATATGATTAACTTGCTATACAGTGATACTGGCTGTATTAGTATTTCTAAACTAAACAGTAAAGACAACTTTTTGGTAACTTCAAGACTTGTCATCACAGGGCATATTTAGTTGTAACAGAAATGTCTGTGAGTGGAGCTAGAGAATACTATAGATTGAGCTTCATTAACCTTTTTGATGCCAACCCACCAGAACTAGCTCTTAGTTCTATGTTACAAATTCCCTTTTTTGTCGTTGATTCTGAATTAAAACTGCCATTAAAATTTCATGTTAATTTATATTCCAAACTACAGTTCAATAATGATTGTTATTTTAACTTTGATTTTTCTAAATATAGTTGGTATATTAAATTAATTAACGTATCAACTATCATCATCATCATCATCATCATCAGAAATCAAATATGACACATTGGAAAATGGCTTAAGTGGAGAATAGTGAAAATAATGAATTTTAATAACTAAATGCATTCTCAGATGCTTTTATGCAGTATTACTTCCATCCATTTATAAAATTAGAAACTGTTATTTTTACAATTTTCTTTTTTTTCCTAGTCTACCAACTGAGTCAAAAATGTAATGCTAACTTAAAGATGCTTCCATAAATAAACTGGTATTCCTCAGAATATGTCTTCCAATTACTGAGGAAAAACACATGATGACAAAATGTTCCTTACTCATTTTTCCATTTCCATACTTCTTTTAGAAAGTTTTCTCTACCAAGTTCATGTCGAGTGATACCCTGTTCTTTAAAAATTTTCTTCTCCACCACAACTTGTGTAGCAATACCTGCATGGTCACAACCAGGATTCCACAGCGTTGCTTTACCGTTCATGCGATGCCTGAGAAAATTAAAAAGGAACATTGGAAATTAACCTCCAATAAGAACAAAATAAATAGCTGGTAGTAATTTTATGCATGTCTTGAACATATAGCACTATAAAATGCAAAAACAGTTTAATAATAATAATAACGAGCTTATTGTAGACAGTGCTCAGGTACACTATAACTCATCAGGAAATATTAAAAAAAGGGGACAGAAAGTGGACATATAAATCCAATAAAGAAGACAGCAATGAAAGCTAGAAGTACATGCACACTGCCCATAATAAAACACAGTAAGATAAAAAAAAAAGAGAGAGAGAGAGAAATATATTGACTATTTAAATAAGAGAACAAGAAATCATCATCATCACCATCATCGTTTAACGTTCGCTTTCCATGCTAGCATGAGTTGGATGATTTGACTGAGGACTGGTGAACCAGATGGCTACACCAGACTCCAATCTGATTTGGCAGAGTTTCTACAGCTGGATGCCTTTCCTAATGCCAACCACTCCGAGAGTGTAGTGGGTGTGCTTTTACGTGCCACTGGTATGAAGGCCAGTCAGATGGTACTGGCAACGGCCACGCTCAAAATGGTGTATTTTACATGCCACCTGCACAGGAGCCAGTCCAGCGGCACTGGCAACGATCTCGCTTGAATGACTTTTCACGTGCCACCAGCACAAATGCCAGGAAGGCGATATTCATAATTTAGTATTGCTCCAGCAAAAATTTATAAAAACAAACATTATCACAATCAGCAAAAATTGAGCTAGTTGCTTCATTTGCTTTATTTTAAGTTATACTAACTCGATTTGTTTTATATTTCCTGAGTTTTTTGTTTTTTGGCTCAGTGATAGAACAAGATACATAAAGTTGGTTTTTAGTTTAAATTATTGCAAGTATGTTGTTCAGAAAACCATACACAGGATCCAAAAAGGAGCAGTTCTACAAGGAAGGGTTGCTTAAATTTTTTGTCTAAATCTGTTGGGATGAAACAGATGAAAGGTAATGTGTATTGTACAAAGAGTGAGACTACGTGGATATATAATATAACTAACATATTTGGAAAATATATCGAAGGGAGAGAGTGGTGGGGGAAGAGCAGATAAATGTGAACAATAGGAGAATCATTGCCAAACCAGCAAAGTTTTCTTTTAGTTATTGATTAAGAATGGGTGTGTTTATATTTGTGAGATGGATACACTATTACTGATGTGTAACAGTATGGTATAGAAAATAATTAGTAATGGGCTAGCAATTAATCAGAATTGAAGTATTTTTGGATTCCACAGAGGAAAAAAGGTAAAATAAGTGTTACATGTCCACTATTTCATTTAAAGAACGAAGAAACATGCCTTCAGATGTTCTTTGATCAAAATAGAAACAATTAAATCAGAAACAATAAAATACACATAAGAAATGAAATATGTAAATATGGATTAGAATTAAGAGGAGTAGTAACAGAAAGAAAACCTCAGATCAATGTAGAATTTCTTTAAACAATTATTTATCTGAATATGAAGATAATTTTACAAAGGAGAAACTAAATTTTAAAACAAATATTCCAAAAACTGAAACAAAATATCAACAAACCATCTTGTTATGGTATCTTCAACAGCATTAGTTAAAGCATGGCCTAAATGAAGGGAACCAGTTACATTTGGTGGAGGAATGACCATAATGAATTTTTCAGGTGGTGAACCTCCTTTGTTTTGAGACTGAAAAAATAACAATTAACATAAAGAATTTGTGATCTTGTGAGAATTAAGTATTGATATTTTATTCTTTATTTCTTTTTAAAGTTAATAGTTTTCATTTTTTTAAATAACATCAAAGATTGTGATCCGGTTACTATATACCAGTAAGTTTCATAAAGCAGTAGTGTGACAATTAATTTTAAAAAAACCTCTAATTCAGCACCAGTGAGTAGTCAGAAAAAAAAATGGATGAACGAGAGTTATTGTCTAAAATTAATAATATACATTTGGCAAGTTAATAATGTAAAGACAGAAGAGTAGATGAGAAAAAAATATTGTCACAGATATATACATATTTACATTCTATTAAGTTAGCAAGAACATTCTATATTATTAAAACTTATTGTTTATACAACATTATTGAAAGAATAAGGTAGCAAAATTGGTTGCAATGATGGACTAAAAACTCCCTATCTAAACTATGCTAGCATAAAAATAAAAGTTTTTAAAATTGAAGCATAAACAACTTACTAAAGCATATTCTGGCTTGAAATAGCCACATTTAACCCACCAGTCATACCAAGCAGCTTCCACATACTGTGGGCTGTATGCATCTGGCATAGAACATTTGGTATCTGAATAAAGAAAAAAAAAAAGAAATTCTAAAAAAAAAATCTAGTTTTTAGACTGGAATGTTTTTCAAAGGGGGTTCCATGAAAATAAATTGGGGAGTTCTATAAAATAAGGGATCTTTTAATAAAACTGTAAAAAAACTTATTCTATAAAAAAAAAAATTCATTATTTCAAAGTAATGAATAAATTTTTGTTCCATTTAAGGTCTTACTAGATTAGTAGGGGTGTCTGCAAAATATTGATAAGGGTTCAGTGATTTAAAAAAAATCGGAACCCGTGGAAGAGGTAGGCCCAGGAAGACCTGGGCTGAGGTGGTGAGGCAAGACCTTCGTACATTGGGCCTCACCGAGGCGATGACTACTGACCGAGACCTTTGGAAATGTGCTGTGCGTGAGAAGACCCGGCAAGCCAAGTGAGATCGTTGCCAGTGCCCCTGGACTGGCTCTTGTGCGGGTGGCACATGAGATGCACCATTTTGAGCGTGGCCGTTGCCAGTACCGCCTGACTGGCTCCCGTAGGATTTTCGAGTGAGATCGTTGCCAGTGCCCCTGGACTGGCTTGTGCGGGTGGCACATAAAAGACACCATTTCGAGCGTGGCCGTTTTCGTGCGGGTGACATGTAAAAGCACCCACTACACTCTCTGAGTGGTTGGCGTTAGGAAGGGCATCCAGCTGTAGAAACTCTGCCAAATTAGATTGGAGCCTGGTGTTGCCATCCGGTTTCACCAGTCCTCAGTCAAATCGTCCAACCCATGCTAGCATGGAAAGCGGACGTTAAACGATGATGATGATGATGATGATATAAGGGTTCCTCAACAAAATAAGTTTGGCAACTGCTGCACTAATGGGCCTCACAAGAAATTACTATTAATGGTTTTCATTGTTTTATTTGCTTGAATACATTGGTTTTCTGTTTATAGTACACACATTGCACTGTTCTACTATGATGTTATTTTGTGATGAACCTTAAGACTAATAATGTCTTAGTTTTTATTTAGGATTCATTTGAGGAGTTTCAACTTCACTGGTTGGTTAGGGTTAGGGTTAGGGTTAGGGTTAGAAGTTAAAGTTTAAAAGATTAAGATTCTGTAAAATGTCTAAAGCAAACACTGCAAAGCTTGCCTTTGATGGTAGATTACTTCAATCGGGCCTTAAACAATTTTAAATTCGTTTGCAAGTAGGATGCTAATAAATTTAATTAGAAGCAAAGCCTGTTAGAATAATTAGGAAGAAATGGTTGTTACTTGACGAATGATACAAACAAAAATGCAGTCTAAATTATTCTGAAATGCTAGGTTAGGAAATAACAAATAAGAGTGTTGTTAATGGATAGCTAACTGTCATCATGGCCAAGCATGGTTCAGTAACCTTTACCATGCTTTTGCTAGTCGTTTTCAATGACTATATAGTTGTGAGCAGACACAAACACTTTCTCAGCCCCAAGTGTGCTGCATCAGTACTCTGGCTGGTGCTCATATTCAGCTGAGTAGACTGGAGTAATCTCAAATGAAATGTCTTGCTCAGGGGCACAATGCACTAACTAGTACAAGAATCAAACATGACTTTACAACTGTGATTCGAACATCCTAACTACTAGACCACTGACTTTTACACATTCTGTTTATAATACAGTAAGAAGTTATAGATTGGGATTTGAATAAAAGATTAAGAATTTTAAGATTAACAAAATATAAAAAGAGCTGGAATAAATATAAATAAAGAACACCATCAATTCACACCTGCCTTCTTTTAGAAGACAGACTTGTAATGGTGTTAAGCTAGATCCTCTCTAAATTCCTTCATGTAACAGTTTGATTGATTTTGCTTTTTCATAATGAATATAATTCAATACAATAATTGAAAGATTTAGAAATAAATATCAATAAATATAACCTGACAATATTCAGAATTTTGTAGCTGTAAAATATTCTGCAATAACAACACTTTTATTTTTAGAAAGAAAATTGAATAAAAGCTTCCTTACCTTTTTTCTCACCCTTTGGCGTTTGAACATCATAGGTTATAATGGCTCGGTCTTTTACCTTCTTTTCTTTTTTCTTCTATAATTAAAGAAAGAGATTGTGAGTAAACACATGACCATCATCATCATCACCATCATTTAATGTCCATTTTCCATGCTGGCATGGGTTGGACAGTTTGACCAGAGACCACATTAGGCTCTATTGTCTGTTCTGGCATGGTTTCTACAGGTGGATGCCCTTCCTAATGCCAACCACTCCATAGAGTGCACTGGGTGCTTTTTATGCAGCACTAGCGCCAGTGCTTTTAATGTGGCACCATTTAACATCCACTTTTCCATGCCAGCATGAATCACATGGAATTTGTTGAGGCAGATTTTCTATAGCCAGATACCATTCCTGTTACCAATCTACACTTGTTTCCAGGCAAAGTAATATTTCCCCATGACCAGATTATCATTGGAAACGAAGGACACTGTTTGCATTATGGTGACACTTGTTTACAACTATCACATGCTGTCAAGACAGGAAGATCATAACACACACACACACACACATGCACACAGAGGCATCTTTCAGTTTCCAGCAACTAAATCCATTCACAAGGTTTTGATTGACTCAAAGCTATAGTAAAAGACACTTGCCCAAGATGTCCTCTAGTATGAAGATTGTTTTTTACAGTCACCTTGACTGGGATTGAATAGGTAAGAGGATTCTAATTTGGACAGTTAGAGTTCTTGCAGGCTGTGCAAAGCTTTGCAATTGTAATCATTTTTGAGATGGTTAAAAATTACCTCCTAACTGGGTATGATTGATGATTTTTTTTCCAAGTAATGTAAGAAGTATTCTTCGTTTGTATTGCAGCACTTGTGTAAGTGATGTTTTTTGTAAGCCTGCAGTATTGAGTTCAAATTCTGCCATGATGGTGGCTTGGTATTGGATGGGATTTGTCAATCTACCTTATGTTAGACATTACATGATGATTATAGATTTATAGGACTGAATTTAACTTTCTCCAGTGAACAAATTGTTAAATAGGATGCAAAACAAATTACAGTAAAAAAATATGCTGAGAATTATAAGGAAATCTCAATGAATCACAAAAAAATAAAAATTGTTTTTCTCTACCGAGAAATTTTTTGTCATAATTGAATTAAAATATGAAATTTAAGCAGGTGACTGTTATTGTGTGGCCTTAATTAACACTGATCATCATCATCATCATCATCGTTTAACGTCCGTTTTCCATGCTAGCATGGGTTGAACGATTTGACTGAGGACTGGTGAACCAGATGGCTACACCAGGCTCCAATCTGATTTGGCAGAGTTTCTACAGCTGGATGCCCTTGGAACATAGGTAGTTGGTCAAACAACTGGATGCATTCTAGATATCTGGTATTTTAGACACCATGCTTCTAATTGATTGAAGATCTTACTTCACATTCCAATATGCAGTTTTTGTTGTGTTTTTATTTTTTTGTAATATCTGTAGGTTCCGGTGTACATAGTCAAAGCATACACAAGAACCTATACACCAATTGTCCTCTAATGAGGCAGGTATGTGGCAATGTACAGATCAATGAAAAAGAAGATAGAAGCCTTTCGAGAAGTGGATCTTTCATGGATTGGGCAAAATAAGCTAGAAAGACAGAGTAACAAACACTGTAGTACAAGAACAGCTGAAAGTCCAAACACACCTAATGTTGAGTGCACAAAGCTATTGTATTATGGAGATACACGAGTCATTGTACAGGAAGTGTGGAGAGGGAAGACAGCAAGAGGCCATCAAAGACATTTGAGGACTAATGACATCAGAGACTGGACTGGACTGGAAACAAGAGCCTGGCTGGTTGTATGCATGCAACACAACACAAGAGAATCAGAGAGTTTTGCAAGCCAAACTCTGGGCACAGGGAGGGCACCTGACTAATGAGATTCTTGTGATGGCTATAACAGAAGCAGGCAAAGTAACTACAGCTAGAGCACAACACAGGGCTTGAAGCTAAGGAGATTATTGATATTGTTATTTTTTGTTTGTCTTCATATTTTGGGACTAAGTAAATGGGATGGTATTCCTGCGATAGTGTGGTGCTAGGGGTCTAAGCATGACTAAACATGTAGTGCCAAGCACTGAGATCAAGAGCTTATTGCAGCAACAAACTGTGCTTTTCACACATTTAGATGGTCTTTCAATTTGAATATTTTTATTGCTGTTTTGACTACCAGAAATAATGCAAAGCATGTTGCTTTGTGTTCTTTATATTTTGTTGTAGAAAAAAGAGGGTCTCAGACAGGAATGGCATAATCCATAATGGATTTACTATATTGAGTGTAGCATTTGGTTCACGTTAGGAAGGACATTTCGCCATATAAACCATACCAAAGCAGACACTGGAGCTTGGTGTAGTCCTCTTGCTTGTGGGCTCCTGTCAAACAGTACCAACCCTTGTTGGCATGGAAAACGGACGTTAAACGACGACAATAATTAGTGTTTTTGTTACTTTATGTTTGCCAAATGTGGTGGCTACCAAAATACCTACTTTTAGTGTGTTCATGCATTGTTTGACTACGTCTTCATAGACCTTGCGAATACTGTAGTATTGTTAGTAATTCCTATCACCATTTTCTTCTGTATGTGCGTGTTATGTATTTGTAGTTGAACGTGGGTAGTTTGTACTTTATGTTGTCTTGAATGGGAGTGCATTTTGTAAGATGGAACTTCTAGGGGCTTGATGTAGGGTCGGAGTTGTAAAACTACGTCTTGGGATGATGAGAGGAAACTCAAGCGATCTCTCAACTTGCCAGAAATAGCAGCTAAATCTCATTTAAATTACTCTCTGTAGTCTGAAAAAAGGAAATATATATATTACGCGTGGAAACTATTTCCCCATATGTTCTGATCATATTGATTTCATTGAAGTGAAGACGATGCTAATTTTAAAGGCAAGAATATTCTAGTTGGTGTGTAAATGTGTATTTTAAAGATTCCAGATGAATGAAAAGTAGTGTTGATCTTCATGAAATTTGAACAGACGTTATTAATTAGATTCTAGAATTGATAAAACATGCAACATCTTAGATCTCAATACCCGTTCATATTAATTACTGAATTAGCAACGGATGCTAAATTTACAAAATTATTCTAAACTATCGTACATGATGAATTTTCATATAACTATATGAATGATAAAGCAATTTTAACTCAGACACAAACGAAAAGAGCAGGAAATATAGGGAATTGTATAAACTATGTACACGTGAATTTCAGTAGCATTTCATTTTACCGGTGCTTTGAGGTTATAATGAATTAATGTTATCCGGGTAATTTAATACTTTAGACAAAAAATATTTTAGAAATTAATTGAAAACGAAAGCAGTTTAATTAACAATTACTATCTGAATGTTTCTTCTTACCTCGCTATTGTCATCTTTCTTGGCCTGTAATTTCTCTTGCTTAGCTTTGAATTTTTCAAGTTTAGCCTGCTTTTGGGCTTCCTTTTTCAGCTGGGCAGCTGTTTTAGGTTTCGGTGCTCCGTCCATGACATCGCCAGACGACGGAGGAGCTTCCACAGAAATATCTGCCATTATTTCACTATCAATTAAATAAGTAATATCGATTTAACACCGGCTTTCGAACCAACACATTCAACAATACACCGACGTCAACACATAAAACACCACGAAGAGACGTGATGCACTCAATCAAACTTTCTGAAGAAAACTTCAATTCATAAAAACAATCATTAAAATCATTTATGATTTTCCAGGAATGATCAATAAAATAATAACTAAATTTAAATATAAACAATCAATTTAGAAGACTAACAAAAATACTGAAACAGTCTGATCATATCGTTACTTTCAGTTTATAATTAGTTAATATTTTTCATTTTTATATAATCATTAACTAAGTTAAAAATATCTAAAATCATAAATTAGCATTTGATGTGTGATGATTTATATGAAAATAAAACTTTTTTTTCATTCTAAATAATCATAATAATTTACAGAAAAAAAAGCTCTTGCTTGTTAATTTGAAATATCAAGTTAATTAAAATCAATTAAATTAAATACTTACAATGCTAGTTTCTAACTAAAGGTACAACAAATATAAATCAAACATCAAGAGCAATTTTAATTTATGAAACAATTTTAGAGTTACACCGCCTTAATAATGAAATTTCTCTCTTTAATTGCGTCAGCTTCTCAGGTCGGTCATTTCAGATAACTTTATCAGACTAATATCTTAGATTTTGATTTGCAACACGAGTATGGGACAAATCCCGCATACCTCACATTTAAAGAATACATTAAGTAATTAAAAGTAAAAAAAAAAAAAAATCAAAATAAATACGTAAATTTTCGAATGGAAAAATCATTAAATGATTAATTATTTAGTTTTATTAGTAATAAATGCACCCATGAAATGAAATTACAAGTGCGCAGGGTGTTCGCTAAAGGTAATTATTTCAGTCTCAGGAAATATCATCTGGTCCTATTATTTATATAACATTAGCAGCAGTGGGAGTGGATAAGGAAACCAAGATATCGAAGATCCAGCATGGCCTAGGAAAGCAACGATTATCAAAAGAATTGAAGCAAAGAAGCATATGGAGAAATGAGGGAAAAGTTTAAAAACAAAAAACACTTAAAATTTCTTGTTCACGAGAGATAGTGAAGAGCGGCGACGGTGAAATAACAGAATAAAGCATTATAAGTATTGTACTGTAACATACATTAGCACTTGCATCATAAATTTGTAACTCAGTATTTATATTTAAATATATACATATTTGAGATAATTTAGTGAAAAACTATGGAATTTACAAAAGCCAACAGTGAGAGAAAGAAGAAAAGAGTTTTTAAAAAATTACAATCTTCCACTTGTGTCTTTCGAGACATTACTGATCGCTGAACCACTGACCAGCAAGTTTTTTTTTTTAAATTTTTTATTTCGTAAGCGCACCCCTACCTGGGGGTAAAACCCTGTAGTTATGCCCCTACAATCACTAAATTATTAAATGATGTTCTGATGATTGCTCAGCTGTTCCAGTTCCTCAACTCGCAATCATCCTCCGAACATCAGTTTCCCCTGGCGCATTGTATAATAGATGGTGTGTGCATGCTTTTATTGTAGTTATTTATTTATTGATTTTTTCTCTCTCCCATGTTTACGTTATGTAAAATGTGTTCTTTTTCACTAAATTAGAGCAAACTCTCCATTTTACAAGAGAACAACAATCATAAACATGAGCTAATAAAAGTTCATTTTACTTCTGTCTGATATTCAGAATTTCGTCCAAGGTATTCTGTTCATTGAGCACATAGTTTACAAGTTCTTTAAACGTTGTTACTACACCTTTGCTATACATTTTATTCTCTCTTACAGGTTCACCACGAGAATTTGTTAATACATGCACGAGTTTGGTCCTTTCCAATACTTTCAATAGCTTCACAAGTATTGAGTGATCGTGTGTCACAAATTCATTAAAAGCAACATTTCAACCTTCGCAAAGGTTGCTGATGCTAGCCTCCTCATCAATGAAAGTTTTTAAAAGGAATCGTTGAAGATTTTTTGTGAGATAGAAATATTTAATTTATTAACACTTACTAGATTTATATTGAGTTACTACTGACACGGAGAGAATGTTCTTTGGTAGACAAAAGACCACAGCGTATATTTATGTATGCGTATGCGATAATATGGATTCAACCATTCATAAAAAGTGTGTGTGTGTGTGTTCGAGGTACGTTTACGTGCTTGATATTATATTTTGACAAACTACCGAGATGAATTTGTCGAAATTGACAACATTTGATGATGTTGATAGTTGTGACAACCAGGGCAAAGTAGACGCTGTGGGGTTGTGGCGACAGTCTTGTTATTGTTGCTGCTTGAAGCCAGCAACGATATGTATGGTTTCGAATGCCAAGCAACTGACTCATGATCTCTTTGTATATTTTGATAATAGACTTTAACAAGTTGAGTCATGAACAGAAGAGTCAAGATAAAACACTTGACTGAGTGATTTAACTCAAATAAACTTTTGGGTAACTAAAGTATTATAAAGATAACTAAAGTAATATAAAGATCAAAAAGTAATATAAAGATGCATTTTTCCTTTAACAATTTTACTGATGTTTCAAGGTTTCACAAGTTCGGATTTCGAATCCAGTTTAAACTTCCTCTTACGGCAAAGCTGACAGTGGCAAGATTTGAACTCAAGACATAAAAGACTGTAACACAGATCCTTCACTTCCTTCAGTAATGGCCCACTTTGGATAGTCTTGATATATCTACTCTTGGTCGACATGCGTATCATATCTTACAAATTAAGGACAACTCGGTTTAGTCCCCCGACCCGTCCACTTCCATTGGCAATACCTGTGTCAGCAAAAGTTAAATAAAGAATGACATAAAAGACTACCTAAAAATCATCAACAGTTCAATGGCCAACAAAGACAGTAAATTTCAAAACTCTTCTGGAAAAGTTCAATACCCACAAAGGACACTTCAGCGGCCCCTGCACTTAATAATACTAAGCTCTAGATGCATCCACCAAACAAAATATCTGTTCGAGACCTTCATAGATTGTGAGGCGTAACATTTGTAGCGACTTGAAAAGTTTTAATTACGTGTTGTTCCGACTTGGTAGTTCACGAAGTTTCTGTTCATGGAAGTAGTACAGGTTTAGTGAAAGGTATCTATGTTGCATATGGATTATGCCTGTATATTGAAGGTTAAAAAATGAAAACCGACATTAGCTGCATGTAAGTTTTTAAAAGTAGTAGAAAGTATGCAGGTATAGGCCTGCGATTTTGAGTAAAGTGAGTTCTATCCCAGTTGGAGGAAAATTACTGTTGGTATAAATCGTTCAAGTTCTTTTATTTTATTCTATTTACATGTACATGCATTTACCAGTAAATCACATGTATATAGCTCTGGTTATTAAAATACTGGATCTTTTCTGTCTGTGTTGTGGCGAGAGTCATTGACACCCGTGGGTGATTGGAAGAATGGACAAGCCGAACTCTTATAGAGAGTAGCATATTGGTTGAGACAGGTCGATAGGAGTCGTTGAGAGGGCGTTTTGGCGTCTCGCGAACTACGTCGTGTGAACATTGCTTTTAGCTCCGCATCGTCAAATTATATATCCAACGTTTGTCAAAGATATAAAAGTGGCGACGAAATATTCGAAGCTTGCGTCGCTCGTTAATTTTTTTTTTTTTTTTGTACGAAATCAAAGAAAAATCATTAACATGGAAGACTTATTGGCTTGTGTGGTGCAATTGCAACAACAACCATACCAAGTGGAAGTAATGTTGAAGAAGTCTGAAAATACTTCGGGTTCGTTCTCGTCAGACGGCGTAGCAAACTCAATTGGATAATTTATTTATAACCCAGAAGAAGGTACTACTTTTTCTGCATATTTTAGAAGATACGAAGAAATCTTCAAAGAAGAAAGTAAAAATTGGAATGACGAGAAGGTGCGACTACTTCTAAGAAAGTTATCCCCAGCCGAACACGAAATATACTGTAATTATATTCTGTCGAAGAAACCAAGTGAGATTTATTTCGATGAAACAATTAATTTGTTATCGAGAATTTTCAGTGAAAGATGTTCCCTGTTCATTACTCGTTGGTAGTGTTTAAATTTAGTTAAAAAAGATGACAGAGATTTCGTCACCTATGCTGGGGTCGTTAACAGAAAGTGTGAAAAACTCAAATTAAATGAAGTAACCATGTATTTGTTCAAATGTCTCATTTTTGTCCAAGGGTTAACTGCAAGAAAAGATGCTGATATACGTTCCCATATATTAACAAAATTAAAACAGGACCAAAAATTAATTCTACAGGCAGTGGCTGAAGAATGCCAGAGGATTATAAATCTAAGATATTATGCGGATAAAATTGAAGGAAAAGGTTGGTCTCAGATACATGCGTGTCGACTCGAAACGGATAAGAAAAAGGGAAAACGAACGTCAAGACCTAATCCATGCTATGGGTGCGGTGGTTTACATTTTAGAAGTAATTGTCCTTTAAAAATCGTAAATGTTTTGAGTGTGGTAACAGTGGAATTTCTACACGAACTTTTCGCTAGGGAAGACGGAGTAGTAACAAAATGAATTGGCAAAATGACATACATGATTAGAGGCGAAAAATGGGAACATAAAAGACATTTAAACCAGCTAAAAATTAAAAAAATACGGAGACACCCATGGAAGTGTTGTACGACACTTTTGATGTTCCAACGTCACAAGAAATCGAACCTAGTCGTCGTAGCAGCACAGGAAAGAGAAAGCAAATAGAACGGTTGGAAATAGTGCCTAAACGGAAGAAATATTAAATTTTTCTCGGAAGAAAATCTCAAAAAGGAAGAATGAAAGAAAAATAAATAAATCGCAGGAGTAGCTGTGTGGTAAGTAGCTCGTTTACCAACCACATGGTTCAGGGTTCAGTCCCACTGCGTGGCACCTTGGGCAAGTGTCTTCTACTATAGCCTCGGGCTGACCAAAGCCTTGTGAGTGGATTTGGTAGACGGAAACTGAAAGAAGCCCGTCGTATATATTTGTGTGTCTGTGTTTGTCCCCCCAACATAGCTTTACAACCGATGCTGGTGTGTTTACGTCCCCGTAACTTCGTGGTTCGGCAAAAGAGACCGATAGAATAGGTACTAGGCTTACAAAGAATAAGTTCTGGGGTCGATTTGCTCGACTAAAGGCGGCGCTCCAGCATGGCCCATAGTCAAATGACTGAAACAAGTAAAAGAGTAAAAGAGAGTAAAGAGAAAATAATATTAATTTCCAACGGAAGTCAATCTCAAAGGGGGAGATGTTGTGGCGAGAGTCATTGACACCCCTAGGGGATTGGAAGACAAGACTAGCCGAACTCTTATAAAGAGTAGCGTATTGATTGAGACAGAGGTCGTTGAGACGGCGTTTTGGCGTCTCGCAAACTACATCGTGTGAACACATTGATTTTTACCTTTGCATCGTTAAATTATATATCCAACGTTTGTCAAGGATATAAACGTTTGGCAACCAAGATTTCCATAATTAAAGTTTATTGAAAATTTTGAAATTTGATACACTAATGTAGTTTTCCAAGCTGAATTGCTGGAATTATTTCACTTTCTCTAGAAAAATTTTTTTAAAGAAGTTATAGAGGCTTAAAGTTTGATCATTTTCACCCAAAGCTGTAACGGGGTAATTTGGGATTAAATTTCTATAACAAGAGGTGTGAAACGGATGAAATCCATAGATGGGAAACTTAAGTGAGTATAAGGCTAATCAAAGACAAAGGCTTTAATGGACATCAACTTCTAAAACATTGCTTTCGCTCAAATTTTGAAATGGGAGAAACTTTCATATTTTTAATTTGTTCTTTCTTCCTATTTCTTTTCTTTTAATCAATTTATTTTTTCATATAGACGTTGTTTTCAATCGTTTTCTAAGTTGAAAAGTCAACTCTTTCGCATAGTTATTTTTCAATGTTGAGTCACAGATTGGTAACTTTTTGTTTAACGGAAGAAAAATTGAACTGATATCATTCACTGAATGAATGTATTCTTTATATAACAGAATTAATGTCAAATAAAGATCACAGTAAATTAGATTTACAGAAAAAAAAAAGGAGACTAGTTTCCAAAATTAGAGTTATTTCCCTTAATTGCAGTACATTTACTTAAAGCAGACGATTATATAATTTTTATAATTAAATATATTATTAAATATAGTTTTTATACATAAAATTTTTAATGTAATTGAATCTTTATTTGAATAATTAAGATATTTGACGAAATTTTCAGTATGCAATGGATGATTTAGGCAATATTTAGTTTCGATAATATTACATTGTTTAAAAAAAAAATTAAATGAAATTCTTCTTGAATTATATAAAGGACAAATATCTTAATAAGAAGCAAAAAAATATTAGCAATTAAAATTCTGGTTTGAATTATATTTCATAGTTCTTGATATAGTCTTATATGATTAATCCCAGTTACACATTCCTGCACGGAACTTCGAAAGAGTGCATCACGTGAAGATATTCCCCTCTGTCGGCATGGCTGTCCGCTTAGGCTCACAGAGCTTGTGGACTAACTTTCGTAAAATAGATAACAACTATCTGCAGAAAAATTACTTTCTGTTTAGAAAGATCGATACAGTGCAGAAAGTCAATCATGCCAAATATTGGAAAGGTCGCAGTTCAAATCACTTCAGTAAGAAGATATTCAATCGTGTTTCCTGTGTTGCTGGGGTCACATCGTTGATATGTGCTTCCTATTACCGTTATGTGTGCGACGATACATTCAATAATATACCAAATGTGCTCGCAGCGAAAGAGAAAGGTTTTCCTCAGTTCAAAATTTCCAGATCGGTATGTAAATAATCTTTCTCTTTAGAATGTATTTAAAAATAACGTGTATGTATTTATGATTTATGCACTTACATTCACACATTTATACACACCATCATTCCTACGCTCATCTAATATTAAAACACATGAATACATAACATTAACGCATGCAAAGAACAATAAGTATACCATATATATATTATACTCTTGATTCTTTTTCAGAGCTAATTAAAAGTGAAAAGCGAAGTGTTATACAATTTTTATCCTTGAGTTTTGAAAGTCAAACATGACACTTTAACTCTTTTAAGCATGACCAGAAAACCTTTGCAGCCAAAGTGTAAATAATTGTGACATTTATGTAAATAAATGCTATTGTCATTATCGTCTTTCATACATTTCTTATCTATTTGTTTGTTTATATGGCATCTTTAAGCCTTTATATTTCTGCTGTAACAGTGATTGTAGTCATAAATTGGTTATATAACTTGTCAAATATATTCGTATATCTGAATCAATTCACTGCTAAACGAAGAAAATCAGGCCTATATAATTCTATCAATATCGAATCTCGTTTTCCAGCTAATTAAAATTAGATAAATGATTTACACGTTGATATTCACGCATTCCTATTCTTCATGGAAACGAAATTCATTACAAATAATCTGATAAGTGTTATTAAACTTTCCACATGACATAGTATTGAATGAAACGTTTTCTAAAACTTCTTCATGAAACAATCGTCTACCTAAATTGAAACGGAAAAAGTGGGGTGGAATTATTTTGTCCCATTCTTTCGTATTCAAACGTCCTTGACCTCTGGTGCTAAACGAGATCGATGTCACATTAAGCAATCATTATTCAGCTAAATTATGACATTAAATTCCCAGATATAACAACAGGTCTTGATCCAAAAAATGTTTTGTCATCTGATAGTGTTGACGTATAACATTATGTAGGGTTAGTTGTGGTTATTTCACATAGGGTCGTGGTAGATTGCATAGTTCTTGATGAGAAATCTAAAACTGATCCGTGGATATTACAGTAACAGTAGGGTAGCTAGGAATGAGGGAAGTCCATCCTAATCGACGCTTTTATGGGGTCAGCACTTTTAGGACAGCTATATAAACCTGAGTAGACTGTATTGCCAAGAACTGGGGGCGGAGAGCTCAAAATTAAGGGCTGCCATGGGTGGTACACACTCCGGCTATGCCACTATACAGTAATTGTGGGATGAAATGAAAACAATAAAATATATTGGTTTCAAATTTTGGCACAAGACCAGCAAGTTCAGGGGAGACCCCAGTGATCAACTGGTACTTCTTTTATTAACCCCAAAAAGATAAAAGGCAAAGTTGAACTCAAAACATAAAGACGAATGAAATGCTGCCAAGCATTTTGCTTGATATATTAATCACACATTTATTTCCCTTGGTTCAATTTTGTTTGTTATGCCAAAACAAAGAGCTCTCCTACTTCTTCCCAGCAGATTACTTATTAAAATCTGAACAAAATTATACTCGGTACAACTCAAAGTTGATGGCCCAGCATTTATAAAACTAGGATGTCAATGCAGTGTGGATTATGAATAAATATATGATGTTAACCCTTTTATTACCATATTTTTGTTGAAATACACTGCTCTTGTTTCACTTAATTTTGAAAATTATGAATAATTTAGTAAAATAACTTTGTCATTAATGAACTTGTCTGTGGAACAAATTGACATGAAATTTTTATGGAAGATTTTAATTTATATTTCTTTAAAACATGAAATAAGTTTCCTAGAACCTGGTACAGTGTCAGATGGGTTGGTCAAAAAGATTAATTATATTGTATGTATTTAGCCTTGCTGTGATATTAGATCTATAAGGGTGTGTATGCTTGACACCCTTGGAATGAAGCTTGGACTAATTGGTTCCACTTTCTTCAAAGCTCATCAGGACTCGCTTATCTCTCCCTCTCAAGATGTCACGGTACCATTAAACAAATAAGCTTTTCTAGGTACAGTTTTGTTTATATTTTAATGAATAGTCTTCTACTATAATATTTTGACATCTTGGGAAAAAGAGTGTTAATACAGCATGAGATGTAGACACATAGTCATATCTCTATATACTTAGACTCACTGTGCAATGACAAGGCCTGCGGGGTTTTAGACCGTTGCCAGTACCGCCTGACTGGCCTTCATAGGATTTTCGAGCGAGATCGTTGCCAGTGCCCCTGGCACATAAAATACACCATTTTGAGCGTGGCCGTTGCCGTTGCCAGTACCGCCTGACTGGCCTTAGTGCGGGTGACACGTAAAAGCACCCACTACACTCTCTGAGTGGTTGGCGTTAGGAAGGGCATCCAGCTGTAGAAACTCTGCCAAATCAGATTGGAGCCTGGTGTTGCCATCTGGTTTCACCAGTCCTCAGTCAAATCGTCCAACCCATGTTAGCATGGAAAGCGGACGTTAAACGATGATGATGATGGGTGAGAATCAAACTATCTGAATTTGCTATTCTTATAGATGATGATATCTAGTTTTATTTTCTTGAGTTCATATTTTACAATTGCTATCATAATTGTCAATATTGCACTGAAATACAGCTTTACATTTCTGAGATATAATAAATAAACACTTTCTCAAATATGTATGCTGTTGCTATCACGCAATGGTACATAAATACTGTACACACAATAACTGTATTTGGAAACTTATGTTTTGCATTTGTATTCTTTTATTCTATTGCACATTACTAGTTATTGCTGATCATTTCTCACTGTGTCTGTTGTTGCCTTGCTATTCTTTATTACCATTCAATAAATATAATCTGCTACCAAAGATACAGACTCACCTATCAATCCACCACTAACTCCCTTTTCTTTCATATTTAATATTCTTACTCTACAAAGCATGTCCAAATGATTAGACTATTTTTATTCCTTCTATGATACTTTCATATATTTCAGTTTATTCATTGGTGATTAGTGTCTAAATTTTGGGTGGAACCTGACTTAACACTGCTGTCTGTCTTTATGACAGCTAATTGGTTGTGTTGTTAGAGTGTTGGACAGAACGCCTCACAGTATTTGTTGTAACCCTTTGGGTTCAAATCCTGCTGTGCTTAACTTAGCATGTTATCCTTTCAGGGTCAATAAAAGAGTATCAATCCAGAGTGACAGTCTAGTTGAACTGTTAGTGCAGGACAGAATGCCTTGCAGTATCTTTACATTCTGACAGCAACACCTGTAACAACACTGGTGCCAGGCTGTATCGGTCCAAGTTAGTGGTCTTTCTCTTAGATAAACATCAGTGGTGTGGAGAGGGGAAACTGGTATGCATGGGTAATTGTGAGTCTTATTCCAAAAATCTCGCCCAAGTCCACATATATATAATTAGGTGTGATGCAGAGCCAACGTTGACTGACTGAGGTCTTGCCTGGCCTTTGGAGTAGATTATGTTGCAACCATTCAGACCAAGTCTCTGTCTAAGTTATAACTCCTAAGTTATGTTTTCTTCTCTTCCTACTTGTTTTTGAGATCCTACAAAACCAAGCCATGTCCTCAGAAATGTTGTTAGCAATAAGAAAAGGAAAGTCATCTGCTGTTCACTAAAAGTCATGCAATATCATTGTTGTTTTTAATTATGTTGTCTTAGATTTTTCTTCATTTTAATTCTGATTTCTTCACTATTTATAATTCAGAATTACACCTTTATTCTTTTTACATTTGGTTGTTGTTCAGCAATGTCTAGCACTTTTAATTCTTATATATGTTCTTTCCTTTTCACCAGATAAAGAGCAAACATCATCCACTTGATGTGAAACTAACACTTTTCCAATACCAAACATGCCCATTCTGTTGTAAAGTTCGAGCCATGCTAGATTACCGAGGTTATTCATATGATGTTGTTGAAGTTAACTCTATTTGGAGAACACAGATCAAATGGTCAAAATATAAAAAAGTTCCAATACTTGTATGTGAAGGTATTGGAGAAGATAATTATTTGGTAAGTTAATTAAATATAATTTGCTAATAAGTTAAAATTCTAATAACATAATTGCTGTATAACCGAAAGCAGCCTTTGGCAAAGCTTTTTGGGCAGAGGCCTTATGAATAAAGTTTAATGTTCTACATACCATCAGCTGTCAGCTTAGTCCCTTTATCATTAAATATATATCGTGTGTGTGTATGTGTAACATCAGTATAAATAGTTAGGTTACTAATGATTGCAGAGATGTGGGGGGGGGGGTTATGATACAATAACATTCTATCTTGATAAAATGATGTCCTTCAATTTCTTGATGCATTGGAAATTGGGATGCATGTTAGCACACTGAATCATTCTAATTATCAGAAAAGAAAAATTTTAAAAACAACATCAATTTTGTAAGGTTATTTATATTTAGCGGGGTGGGTGCTCTGAAAGTGTAGCTGCTAGAATAAGAATAGCCTGGGCAAAGTTGAGAGAGCTCCTACCTCTGCTGGTGACAAAGGGCTTCTCGCTCAGAGTAAAAGGCAGACTGTATGATGCATGTGTACGAACAGCCATGTTACATGGCAGTGAAACATGGGCCGTGATTTCTGAAGACATGCGTAAGCTTGCAAGGAACAAAGCCAGTATGCTCCGCTGGATGTGTAATGTCAGTGTGCATACTCGACAGAGTATAAGTGCCTTGAGAGAAAAGTTGGACCTAAGAAGCATCAGATGTGGTATGCAAGAGAGACGACTGCGCTGGTATGGTCATGTGGTATGAATGGATGAGGATAGCTGTGTGAAAAAGTGTCACACCCTAGCGGTTGAGGGAAACTGTGGAAGAGGTAGACCCAGGAAGACCTGGGGTGAGGTGATGAGGCACAACCTTCGAACATTAGGCCTCACTGAGGCAAGGACTAGTGACCGAGACCTTTGGAAATATGCTGTGCTTGAGAAGACCCGGCAAGCCAAATGAGACCCTAACCCGTGGCCTATGCCAGTGGTGTAATCAGCCCACTTAGGCATACCTTTCTTTCGTTGGACACTAAACTCTGCTTGTGAAGACCTGTTGAGGCAAGTGAAATCGAAATCAAATTCGATGGCATCCGTGCTAGTGGAGTGCTAAGAGCAGCATCCAGGCGTGATTGTTGCCAGGGCCACTGACTGGCCCCCATGCTGGTGGCATGTAAAAAGCACCATTCAAACGTGATCGTTACCAGCATTGCCTTACTGGCACTTGTGCCGGTGGTAGGTGGAAAACAACATTCGAGCAAGGGCGTTGCCAGTGCCGCTAGACTGGCTCCTGTGCAGGTGACACATAAAAGCATCATTTGAGTGTGGTTGTTGCCAGTACCGCCTGACTGGCCCTCGTGCTGGTGGCACCTAAAAGCACCCATTACACTCTCGGAATGGTTGGCGTTAGGAAGGGCATCCAGCTGTAGAAACTCTGCCAGATTAGATTGGAGCCTGGTGCAGCCATCTCGCTCACCAGACCCCAGTCAAAACCTTCCAACCCATGCCAGCATGGAAAGCGGGCGTTAAACGATGATGATGATGATATACAACATATTCCTGGTACATATTTTATCAATTCCAGAAGGAGGAAAAGGAAAGCTAATATGTCAAGGTTTGGAGTCTTGATCAAGGAAGATAAATCGGATCTTTTTTAAAACGGGGGCCACATTTTTCATTAATGTTTTACGTAGTGTTTTTGGTACCGAAAGACTTTCAAACTTCGTATACTTATCTATTTTGTGTTATAGAACAGAAAAATATTTTTGTATTCGAATTTATTTCATGTAAAAAATTGTCTTATTTCGATAATTTCAACCAATCACTGACGTCCATTCAGCCGATATACATTAAGTGCCGACTACATAAACAAACGATTCTTCGTTTTATTTGCTTTTTTTCATTTTAAATTTGCTTTAACCCTAACCCTAACCCTAGGGTTAGGGTTAGAGTTAGGGTTAGGGTTAGGGTTAATTGTTTCAGAATCGTTTGTTTATGTAGTCGGCACTTAATGTATATCGGCTGAATGGACGTCAGTGATTGGTTGAAATTACAGAAATACAACAACTTTAACATGGAATAATTTATGGATTTTTTTTTTTTTTAAGAAGACTAAGAGAAAAAGATGTTTTATATGACACATTCTACCAGTGTTCCAAGTTTCAAAGTGTTTCGTTAATGAAAAATGTGGCCCCCGTTTTAAAAAAGATCCGATAAATCTAAAGTATAATGCATTTAATTTGAAATTTGACTGCTTTAACTATCTCCAAGACAGTTAAAAAGTTCACTTCACAATCTTGAGGCCTTGGGTTCAATCCCACTACATGACATCTTGAGAAAGTGTCTTTTACTGTAGCCTCAAGTTTTAGAATTAGGTAGATAGAAATTGTGTAGAAATACCAGATAGACTGTACATGTAATCCAGAGATCTAGCCTTGTTTTACACAATATGAAGGCTGATTCTGCGTAAGGATTATGTCAACGGTGCACATGTCTAGACTATTCAGCCATTATGTCTTAATATAAATAATTAGGTTGTTCAGTTGATTGAACGACTGAATGCTCCTTTTTGAAATTGATGGGAGATCCATCATCACCATGATTTTATTCATCATCGTTGTTTAACGTCCGCTTTCCATGCTAGCATGGGTTGGACGATTTGACTGAGGACTGGTGAAACCAGATAGCTACACCAGGCTCCAATCTGATTTGGCAGAGTTTCTACAGCTGGATGCCCTTCCTAATGCCAACCACTCCGAGAGTGTAGTGGGTGCTTTTACGTGCCACCGGCATGAGGGCCGGTCAGGCGGTACTGGCCACGGCTACACTCAAAATTGTGTATTTTACATGCCACCTGCACTGGAGCCAGTTGGGCGGCACTGGTAACGATTTCACTCGAAAGTCTTTACACATGCCATCCGGCACAAGTGCCAGGGAGGCGATGCTGGGCACAGGTGCCATCATGATTTTACTTTCGCTTGCCCCAACAGGTCTTCGCAAGCGGAGTTTAGTGTCCAATGAAGGAAGGTACACATAAGTGGGTTGGCTGAGGCCTTAGATTTAGGTCTCACTTGGCTTGCCGGGTCTTCTCACGCACAGCATATTTCCAGAGGTCTCGGTCAGAAGTCATCGCCTCGGTGAGGCCCAATGTTCGAAGGTGGCAGTGGCTACGTGGCAGTGAAACATGAGCCATGACTGTTGAGGACATATGTAGGCTTGAAAGAAATGAAGCTAGTATGATCTGCTAGATGTGTAAAGTCAGTGTGCATACATGACAGGGTGTAAGCGTCCTGAGAGAAATGTTGGACATAAGAAGCATCAGATGTGGTGTGCAAGAGAGACAACTGTGCTGGTATGGTCATGTGCTGCATATGGATGAGGAGAGCTGTGTGAAGAAGTGTCACATCCTAACAGTGGAAGGAACCCGTAGAAGAGGGAGACCCAGGAAGACATGGGATGAGGTGGTGAAACACAACCCTCGAATGTTGGGTCTCACTAAGGTGATGACAAGAGACCAAGACGTTTGGAGATATGCTGTGATTGAGAAGATCTGGCAAATAAAGTGAGATCACAGACATGGCCAATTCTAGAGTCGCATAACCATTCAAGCGTGGGTTGATGCCAGTGCAGCCTGACTGGCTCCCATGCTGGTGGCATGTAAAAAGTACCCACTACACTCTCAGAGTGGTTGGTGTTAGGAAGGCCATCCAGCTGTAGAAACATTGCCAGATTGGACTGGAGCCTGGCACAGCCTACCGGTTTGCCAGTCCTCATTGAAACCCATGTCCAACCCATGCCAGCATGGAAAACAGACGTTAAATGATGATGATGACATGAAATATATATTCATCACCATCATCATTTAACATCTGTCTTCCATGGTGGCATGGGTTGGATGGTTTGACAGGAGCTGGACAGCTGGAGATCTGCACCAGGTTCCATTTGTCTGTTTTGACATGGTTTCTATAGCTGGGTGTTCTTCCTAACACCAACCATTTTACAGAGTGTACTGAGTGCTTATTATGTGGCACACTGATGCCAGCAGGATTGCCAAGTGACTTGTGAGATGAAGACAGCTGTGTTCGGTGAGCGGTTCAAGGGATAGGGATAGGTGTCTTACTATGGAGGAGATACTCGGCTACTCCAATTTGAAAAGAGAGGAAAGGAAGGAGAGACAGAGTTAGAGAGAAAGGTAGATTGACAGTTAGAGAGAGAGAGAGAAAAATAAATGTAGAGCAGGGGGAGTATAAGTGGTACAAAGGGGATAGAGGGGTATGTTCCATGAGAGTGTCAAGGGAGATGTTTTGAGATGGGGAAGAGGTAACTGCAGCAAGTAATGGTGTGAGAGAGAGAGAGAGAGAGGAATGTAAAATATATGGAAGATGTCTTTAAATGTGCTGTAAGTCATCATAATTCATTTAATTTACTTTCTGCTGCTTATTTGTATGAAATGATTTTCCATTTGATATACATTTTAGAATGGTTCTGTTGATATAAAAACAATGTATTAAGGTAATTTTCCTTTGAAGCAGAGTATACGTAAAGTTATCCACAAATAATTTTGGTTAGTTATATATTTTGAAAATATTGAAATAAAATTCTCTACTTTACATTGTTATTGGTGAAGATTTGATATTTCATACATTAAGAACCATTTGATCAATTTGAAAGATTACTGTGTTAGTTTCTTTATAAATCTGAGCATTAATTATTTGTATGGAATGCTCTAAATCTTATGATTATGTTTTTAATAAATATTTTTAAAATTTCTTTTCTAGCAAATTAATGACTCATCTGTTGTGATGAGTTTATTTGAATCACATTTATGGGACAACTCACAGTCAATAGAAAAACTACTAACATATTTCCCTGCAATTGAATCAAAAGATACGAGAGGCAAAACTGTATATGAATTTCCTAATAAATATTTTATCATGTTTCAAGAAGGTACACCTTATGCTAACGAGCAATTTCTCAAGTAAGTTCATTTGAATGTGGTTTCATCAAATTTGGTTTGTGAAATATTTTTGTTTTTTAGAAATCCATTTGCAGAGTTGTTGGAGTGTTGAATGGATCAAATATCTTGTGGTATTTGTTAACTCCCTGTACTGAGTCCAAATCCCACTAAGGTCAACTTTACTTTTCGTCATTTTGGGGTTAATAAAAAATGTACCAATCTAGGATGGTTGATGACAGAATTGTTAGTGAGGTGAGCATGATGTCTTATATTTTTGTTGTCCTGGCTCTCTGCATTCTGGCCAGCAGCACATGGAATGATACTGGTGCCAAAACTGTATTGACTCAAGTTGGTGCCCTTTCCTTTGGATAACAGTGGATTCAAATTTTGGTACAAGGTAAACAATTTTGGAGGTGGAGTTGATTTCATCGACCCCAGTGCTTGGTTGGTACTTATTTATTTTATTGACCTCAAAAGGATGAAAGGCAAAGTTGACCTTGGCTGAATTTGAATTCACAACATAAAGACACATGAAATGCCACAAAGATTTTACCCAGTGTGTTAATAATTCTGCCAGCTGTCTGTCTTTTTCTTTTAGACAACACTAGTGATGTGGAGGAGGGAGATTTGCATGCATGGGTAAAACTTCCAGTCTTTCTCAAAATACCATGCTTAGGATATGTTTGTACAAATGGGTCATTATTCTAGATGTATGGAGTCTCCCATGAAAATTTACATTTCTAAGATTTTAAATATTCTAAGAGAGTTCCAAGTTGGATGATTGTTTAGCACTAGAAATGTAACTTGATATATGGTGAAAAATTGTGGAACAAATGTGAACACAGCATTTTACAAGAGTGTTGATTGAATGTATATACGTTTGTGTGGTGTGCGAGTGCTAGCACAAATGTGTCTGTATGTCTACATAAGAGTACATATATTTATGTGTGTGTATTGTATGCATATATGTATGAAGAAATGATCTAGCTGGAGAGTTTTTAAAATTATGTTGTTCATGTAGAATAGTCTGTTTTGTTCTGTTGATGACAGTGTGTGTATGTTGAATATGTCATGTTCTGTTATAACTTATGTTGGAAGGAATGTGAAACTGTGAGGCTGCTGGTTGTAAGCATGTCACAGCTCTGAAGACTTTGCTATATTACCACAGACTCTATGTTTTGTCATTACGAGCTGTGATAGATCTAAAGTTCAGTGTGACACTGTTAACTCTATGTTGTTGCACTGCTATCTGTGTGTTGGGTTGCCACTGTGAGAACTGTAATGGCTGTGTGCTGGCTAATAATAGCACTGCTGTATGAGCTTGATGGTTGTCATGTCACTGCTATGTGAGATGTAATGATTGTTGTGTCACAGCTGTGTGAAGGCTGTTGTGTTACTGCTGTGTGAGTTGAGGGCTGTTGTGTCAACTACTGCCCAAGCTGTAACGCCTCACATATCACTGTATGTGCTTAATGGCTATCATGTCACCACTGTGTGAGCTGTAATGACTATTCTGCCTCTGTTATCAGCAACTAGATATGCTTGCTGATGTTGTATAATACTGATTGCTGATTGGTTGAAAATACAGTTTTATTTGGCCAGTTGAATTAATCCATAGGCAGGACTTCCCATTGCTGGTACACCAAGAATATAGTTTACCTTTATCAAGAGAGTTCACTACAGGTCATTTAAATAGTAATAGATTTATTTATTATCTTTTTAAAATTGAATTAAAAAATGTTTTTGAATAAAATTAAGACATTCTACATTTTTGAATTTTTTTTTACCTGCTTTTAATTTTGCATATTTTAAATGAATATTTAAATTTCTCTTTGTGTAAATTAGAAAATTACTGTTTTTAAATCTCACAATGTGAGATATTCAGCAACAGTACTTTGTGGTAAAGATTGTTTGCCAACATAACATGGCAGTCCCGGTCTAGGATGAATGTTGCTGTAATTTAGCCCCAGGAGACATTGTCTCCAGCTGGCTATACGATACAATCTGTGTCCTTACATTTTCAAACAAGAGAATCTAGCACGCCCACTCAGCTCAAAACAATATCTGTGTATCACAATTTTCACGATATACAGATATTATAGTAATTTTCTAATTTATAAGTTGGTGACTAGTTGTCACTGTGAAAACTATATATTTTGAACAGGAATTTGGCAGCGCCACCTCTAACCGAACAATTATTCTGTGCTGAGGGAAATAACCTAGAAATCGCGATACACAGATATTGTTTTGAGCTGAGCGGGGGTGCTAGATTCCCTTGTTTGAAAATGTAAGGACACAGAGCGTGTCGTTTAGCCAGCTGGAGATGATGTCTCCTGGGGCTAAATTACAGCAACATTCGCCTGAGACTGGGACTGCCATGTTATGTTGGCAAACAATCTTTACTTTTCTTTCTGTAGTACATTCAGCTATGAATACCATAAGGATTTTATGGAGAGTACTAGGTCTGTCCTAAAAGAAACCAAACATTTTAAAAATCAAGTTTAATCAGATTTTTCTCCTTAGAAATACAACTCAAGTTTTTCCTTCATTTCTTGGCATTTATCTAATTTTGAATTTCAGTTTTAATCTCTTTTAGACATTTCTCAAAAAAAAAAAAAAATCATTTTTGCTTTCATCTTTCCACTCCATTCTATTTATCTTTGACTATTGATTATATTGACAATATAAAATATATATTTCAGAAAGGAACGTAAGTGGCGCAAATGGGTAGATGACCGACTTGTTCATACATTGTCTCCCAATGTTTACCGCACACCTTCTGAAGCTCTTCAGGCTTTTAAATATTTTGAAAACGTTGGTGACTGGAAAAATAATTTCTCAAAGTTTGAGTGTTTCTTTATTGTACATATTGGAGCTGCTGCCATGTATTTTGTTGCCAAGATGTTAAAGAAAAAGTAAGTAGTAACATTTTCAACTTCCATTTTAAAGAGATGCTTTCAGATTTTTGTCAATAAATTAATTTCATTATTGTTTTTCTATTGCTGGTGTGAGTTAGATAAAACTTATTGAGGTAGATTTTTAACAGCTCAATGTTTTGCAAGTAAGGTATTTTTTCATTCCACCAGCCTTTACTTGTTCACTGAACATTTGTTTAATGGAAAAAGTAAACAATGTCACTGTCTTTCACATGGTATAATGTCAACATGTGGAATGGATTATTCATACTTTCACACGCACACCACTGCTCTTTCGATGGCTTTATTCTGGGTTAACTCACAATAATAAAACAGATTTATTTAGAAAATAAAATGAATAAATGCCAAGTAAGTGTGATGTTTAATTTCTGGTGCTTTACTGAATTCTAAAATATGACATATTATTCTGTTTGTCTCAACCTAACGACTGAAGCTCTGTCTAAAGGTCACCACTTGTGTCCTTGTTAAGCTCCAGGTTAACTCTGATGCTATAGAACTATACTAAAAAAGCATTTTCAGCTATGAACATCTCATCAATGTGTCCCTTATGGATACACTGACAAGATGATTATGGGGAATTATTTACTATGACTTGCAAGTGAAGAAACTCATTTGACTTGCAGTCAGTTGTAGAAAGAGTATGGCTATATGGTTGAGAAGTTCACTTCACTAGCAGATGGTTTTGTATTCAATGCTATTGCATGGCACCTTGGGCAAATGTCTTCTACTGTAGCTCCAGATCGACCCAAGTTTTGTGATCAGATTTGGCAGATGGAAAGTAAAAGAAGCTTGTTGTGTGTGTGTGTGTGTGTTTACATTTTCTAAAGTTCATTTCAGAAAATGCAAACAAAATCACATGCACATAGGAAATCGCTGAAATACAAGTGGTGACATTGTTGTCATTTCTCCTGTCAACAAATCAGCTATTCTGTGCCTTCAGAGACATGTGGAATAAGAGATCCTTTAAAAAACATTCAAGGGCATCCAGTATATATTCATCTAACCCAGAGGTTCTCAAACTTTTTGGGCCACTTCCCCCCTCATGGCCACATAATACCCTCAGCGCCCCCACCCCTATTTTTATGTATAAATATTTTATATTTTATTAATTTATATATACTATGAACCATTTGATATTTAATATATTATATAATTTGTATACAATACTATAATTTTATAATAAATTCATAGCATCCCCCAATTGACTGCCTTCCTCCCAACGCCTCCTTTCTCTCTGCCCCTTAGGCACCAGCACCCATCTGGACCATCTCAATGCCCACCGGGAGGCAATAGCACCCACTTTGAGAACCTATGATCTAACCTATGCTACTGTGGGAAAATGGACATAAAACAGACAAATATAAATTTTAACAGAACAATCCAGATTTACTTCTTGTAGCCATGTTGTAACAAAGCATTTATTTGCTTACAGGATCAAGAAAAATATCATATTTATATTGATGGTTTACCTGTGTTGTGTTGTGTTACCTGTCAGTTCTTCTATGATGATCAGGATATAAAAGTTTTTGACTATTTCTTTTGATGAATTATTGCTATATTATACTTGCAGACACAAGCTTCATGATGATGTACGCTTTTCCTTATATGAAGCCTGTCGAGAATGGAACAACGCCTTACAGAAAGAGCCATTCATGGGAGGAAATTCTCCAAATTTAGCAGATTTAGTGAGTATTGTTAATTACATCAGAACTTTGGATTGTATGCTAATTTAATTATAAGTGAGCCATGTTTTCCTATTTTGTGAGTGGAGTGTTTTGATTCAAAGACATTCCTTACATATTTCGCAACACAGGTGTAGCTTAGCTTAATACTTTAGTAACTTTTGTCAACAAAGAGACAAACAGAAAGGCCAGTGGTGCTTTATCTTACAGAATTTTCATAATAGAAGATTAAAGTGGTTAGGTTATATAGCAAAAATGAAATCTCTGGGATTTTCTAGGGAAAAGGTGTAGTTAGTTTATGGTATGGTAACATACTGTGACCTAAGTTCTAAAAGAGGCTTCACAGGATGAGGATGATAAGCTGGAGATCAATGTCAATTAAAAAAACATGATGTGAAGCTGTGGTCCTATGTGCAATAATTATATCAATGGAACAATAATGATTTCTAACATGCACGTCATCATTGTTGTTTTGCACAACTCAGATAATTCATTGGGATAGATTTTTCTGTAGCCAGATGTCCTTCTTATCACCAACTCCCACCTGTTTCCAAGCAAAGTAATATTTTCCCCATGGCTAGACATGTTTTTCATGGAATATTAGAAATGAATGACATTGCCTGTATAACAATGATGTTACTATACAACCAAGCAATACACATACATACATGACAAACTTATTTCAGTTTCTTTCTACCATATCCACTCAGAAAACTTTGGTTGGTGCAAGGCCTATAGTAGAAGTCATTTACCCAAAGTGCTGTGCTGTTGGACTGAACCCAAAGCCATGTGGTTGGAAAGCAAACTTCTTAACCACACACCCATGCCTGTACCCCTATCGTGTCTGGCTAGAAATTTATGGAGAGGGAAAAGCTGGTTTTATCAATCCCCAGTACTTGATGAATAGTTTAGAGTTGGGAAACAAGTTGAGGGAATTTTGAAGGTTAGAATACCCATCAGAAAAACAGGTCTATGATGATACAAACTGGTGTAGAAAATCAGAATGACAATAGATTCAGCTTTGATATAGGAGGAGTGCAAAAACCAGATGATTATGTTTAATGAAGTCACCAAGAAGGATGACTTCAGACAGTAGTGATACACACACACACTCACTACAGCAGAATAAGAGATAGTATGACAGCTGCTGATGTTGGAGGAAAGTTGTAGATATAGATGAACATAGAGGAATGAAGACAAGAGACTGAGCCAGAATCACTGTTAGCTTTTTGTTTGAATGTAAAGTGTGACAGGTCACCAGAGATGGGTTTCAGATTCTGTCTCAGTGAAGAGCAAGATGGTGGAAATAGTTGAGAAGTTTTATTTTCATTTTCTTTCATCTCCAGTGCTTTTGAATAACAATATTTATTTCTCTTTCCAAAATTCTGCCCAAGTGGCCATCGGAACCAGTTCAGTGCATTCTCCTCAGTACACCAGCAAAGCATTAAAGAAAGTAGAATCTTGTAACAAACATTATGTAAATAACAGTACTGTGAATAAATTTTATTCATTAGTTGTTGTTTAAGCAGATGTTGGTCTTATTGAACATACCTGTAATCAAAAGTATTCTATGACCATCTCATCTTTTTCTAAGTCAGACTGCTATTTCCAGCAGAATGAATGGCCATAGAAAGACTCCTTTTTTATTCAGTGTTGTAAAATAATCAGTTTCTAATCTACCTCTTGTTGGTAGTCAAAAATATTCATTTTCTTAAATTCCAACTGTATTCTTACCTGTGAATTATCAATCTTCAATTTAACCCTTTAGCATTTAATCTGGCCATATCTCACTCAAATATTGTTTTTCTTTGTGTTAAAACCAACCAAATCCAACCTCTTACACCTACCCTACAATATCATTCTGAAAATATACAAACACCATTGAAATCTTGATAATGCTTGATTAATTCAAAACAATGTGAATCCGTAAGCAATACATTTGACAAAGAAATCTGAATGCTGAAGGGCTCAAGAAACTGTCGATATTGAAGACAGCTTAAATTAGAAAGCAACTTTTAATTTGAATCTAGATATCTATTATTTTCTTTGTTTTTCTTTTTTATACATTAATTTAAATATTTTTTACTTCAATTTTTCAGTCGGCTTATGGTGTTTTGAGCTCAATTGAAGGTTGTACAGCATTTCAAGACTTGCTTGAAAACACGAAAATAGGTAAATGGTATTATAGAACCAAAGAAGTTGTTACTAATCAGAAAGGAATTGGCTTACATGATCAATTTAGAGGATAACTTTGAAGAAACTAGCTGTTTTCAAAATTTCTGGATTAAACAGACACAGAACTTTTTTTTTTTTTTTTTTTAAATAAAACAAAAAAGTTTAAAAAGAAAAGTTTGTTAATATATTTGATGCTAACATAAACTGTAATTAAGCTTCATTTTCAAACATTTGGCTTGTTTTTCATCCAGAGATAATTTCTCAAATAAAAGGAAAGTGTTATAGCCATAAATTTTTATGTTCTACATTCTAATTACTTGATATATTTCTTTGTAATCTGTTAATGATAGGAACTGATGATATATAATAGCTGAAAGGCTAATATGCTGGATTCCTGGTTCTTGAATTATAATTGCCATGGATATCTTAATCCAGTTTGCTATAATCTTTCAGCTGGAATATAAGACATCTGGTATCTACTTCCTTGAGTTATGTACTTAATACAAGTTAGTCTACATTACTCCTTAAAGAGCATAGGGCCAGTTTCCTGATCTCTCCAGCATACATATCCCTCCTTAGATGGCACACCAATCCATGGCAGGATTACTTATTTTACCAGTTGAGTTGACTGCAGCGATGTGAAATGAAGTGTTTTGCTCAACACAATGCATCGCCCAGTCCAGGAATTGAAACCATAATCTTACAATCACAAATCCAACACCCTAACCACTAAGTCATGTATCTCCACATGCTTAAAATAGCATCATTCAATTATTGTTGTTGTCTAATGTGACAAACTGGTAGAATAAGATAAAATGCTTAGAAGCATTTTTTCCTACTCATTATGTTCCAAGTTCAAATCTTGCCAAGGTTGACTTTGCCTTTCATTTTTTGGAGGTTGATAAAATAAGTATCAGTTGATGTAATCAACTTACCCACTCCTCTAAAACTGCTGGCCGTGTGCCAAAATTTGAAACCATTATTGTGAACTCTAAGGCAGTAAGCTGGCAAAATTGTTGGTGCATCAGGAAAATGTTTAGTGGAATTCCAACTTTTTACATGAAGTTCAAGTTCTGCCATAGTTGACTTTGCCTTTCATCCTTTTGGGGTTGATAAAATAAAGTACCAATCAAGTACAACAGTTAATCTAATTGAATTGTCCCCTGAAATTGCTAGTTTTGTGTTAAAATTAGAAATAATTACTGTTGACTCCATAATTATGGAATCTCCATGACAGTAGATGAAATATTAGAAAGAGAAAACATAATTTCTTGAAATTTTGAATAAAATGCAAGTAAACCTAATGAGCTACCTAGCCCTGGGGTATCTGAATGTAAGCTTCTTATGCTATTGCAGTAACTATGTGTTGGCTTCTGTCTCGATGAAAAATACCTGTGGACACTCAAACTGGCCCACTATCTACGTTATATTCTAACAGCACAGATCTGGCCTCTCATACCAATCCTACAATGCTATTCTAAAACTAAAACAATCACATCATTGAAATTGCAAAGCTATGAGATAATTATAGTAAAGTATTTTAGTTTGGTTTGGAAGATGCTTTCTTAATTTGACCAACTTTTATAACCTGAAAGTAAGAACACTGTTCTGAATGAATTGAGGCTAACATTAATTTAAATCTAATCTTGGTCTTGCTGTTTATCATATACTCGTCCAACCCATGCTAGCATGGAAAGCGGATGTTAAAAAACAATGATGATGATGGTGATCATCATCATCGTTTAACGTCCGCTTTCCATGCTAGCATGGGTTGGACAATTTGACTGAGGACTGGTGAAACCAGATGGCTACACCAAGCTCCAATCTGATTTGGCAGAGTTTCTACAGCTGGATGCCCTTCCTAACGCCAACCACTCCGTGAGTGTAGTGGGTGCTTTTATGTGCCACCGGCACGAAGGCCAGTCAGGCAGTACTGGCAATGGCCATGCTCAAAATGGTGACTTATTTAAATACATTGAATGATCCAAATGTTGCTGGATTTTTCTTCTCGGCTTTACCACCAGATCACTAATATCTACAAAGGTTTTGCTATTTTTTAAAATTGTAAACATCTCTGTATACAGGTTTCTCTATTGTTGATACCCCATTATCTACCCATCCCTATTTGACATTTTTTTTTCATAATTCATTATTTGTACATAAAATATCTTATGGCGTAAATGTTCTAAATGAAGTTAATCTTGATTACACTAGCAAGACAATTTATTTTCTCTCTCTAGCAATAATGTATATATAACACTCAGAATAATATTTCAAACAGGAACTCTGTTATTGTTTCACTTTTGTTTTGAAAGGTCTCAGATTTTCAGCAATCAAGTGACTTCAACCTAAACCCCAAATAAGCAGCCAGAAAAAGTGTATTTTGAAAAAGTACAAAAACAAGAGAGTCTAATTTCCTTTTTACTTCATATATAACAAATTTATTCCAAATATCTTAGCTTGGAATATTAAGTTAGAAAATTAAGATTCTAGTATAACATTGATTAATAAGAATTATATATAACATTTGTTATTTGCATGGTAAGTGATGATCTGAGATTGTGTGAACAAACACATCGGGGAAGAGTCATGACAACCATTTAACACACACATACACTATTAAATAAATTCATTTTACTTGTTGATAATATTGCATACCATTAACTGTTGAAGTTTTATATATCTATGATTTGGTCATAATACTATCCAGAAATAAAAATTTATACTAAAGAAAAAAATATTACAATATATTCTTTAAATTAGAATTGAAAATTTGTATATTCTTCCTAGAAAACATATGCAATCAGATTAGACTAATGACACCTAGCCATACTTGCATTTGATGTAAAATTTTCTACAGGCACAATAAAGGCATTTCAATCCAATAATTCCTAAATTGATATTTTTAGTGGTCCTCTCCCACCATTAAATAAACTTATTTAAAGCCTGACAAAACATTCCAAATTGTAAAGTTCAACAATAACACTTCACATTTTCATTATCTTTAAGCGGGCATTCTTCAAATCTTATAAATAATTTTTTCAGCTGATGGTAGTAATTAGTTCAATGTCTCTCAGCACAAGGTTTTCATATAGTTATAAACACTGTCCAACAAAGTTTTACAGATTTTCTTTAAAAAAGATATAACAATAAAGATTCTTTGAAATCAAGTGTTCTCTAAGAAAACATTCAACAAACTTTGAAACTTTAATGAAAATTTCATGGAGTTCAATAAAGTTTCAGAATTTAATGAAATTAAGAACATTTCATCTTGAAGTTCAATAAATTTACAAGCACTTTCATTATGAGTAAGATACTATACAATTTTTCAGAATATTTTAATCTAGTAATGGAGATAATTTAAATTACATCAATAAATATAAGAAACAGACTTTATATCACCTGGGGAAAATTTTATATACAAACAATACTAATTTACTGAAATTAAGTTGAACAAAAGATTTCAAAGAGATAGTTCAGATATGTAATATTTTGTTTAAAAAAAAAAAACACTCCAGACTCTTGCCCAAAGGCATGCTGTCTCTTCTCTATGTATTCTATCACTACTATAATGGCCTCTGTTCCTCAGAGCTGCTTGGTCTTGCATCTCCATCACTCATGGCCCATTCATCTTTTCACCTCTTATCACTTGATGCCTCCAACTCCCTTAACCCCTCACTAACCATTATACCCAGTTCTTTCTCTTCTGAATATCAATACTCCAGAATCTTCTCCCTGCAACAGTTTAAATGGAACATTAACAGCATGAAGGCCATCAGTTTCAAAGGATCTGCAAAGGTCATGAGCCATGTCCCTTTCTCCAGACTTAAGTGAAAAAAAGATCATTGAGCTACTAATTCATAAATAAGAAATTAAACTCATCAATCTCTGCTGAATGCTTCTAGTAACTCAAGTTTAAAATAAAGGTAAAATTGATTTTAAACCAGCAAGAAGAGGAAAGCTGATTTAATAATAATAATGATATACTTATACAAACTTGAAGACTTAGCAATAGGAAAATAGTTGAGAGTCAGAACAAAGTCAAAGACTTAACTCATAAAGATCTTATAAATTACATCACAGAACCTATTGTAACAGTATTATTTATATGGAATCTCAGAATGAAAAGAAGGAAAACAGGAATCTACATTATCATTTGTTATGCTAGTAGAGAACTCTGAAGTTATAAGATAAATGAGGTGTTCATACCTTCACTAATAAGATAAAGGGTATAAATAAAACCATTTTTATTTAATCACAACTTCCATGGATCACAAATGGCCACTACTTGCCACAGTAACAAAAAAATAACAAGGAAGGGAAATACAGTACACTGTATCAGAAAATTGTTTACATCTAATTTAGATAAAAATATTTAAATCTAATTCAATTTCTTTCAAATTGATTAAGGGACCAATCTTCAAAATATCATTCAGTGACTTATACAACAATCAGTATATACAATGTATTAATATTTTGTATAAGAATAATAGGAAGGAAAAAATAAATACCAACAGTCTTGTAGCTAATTACATACCAGATACTTTGGTGATCAAACAATTCACTAAGTAAATAATCTACACAAAGAATCAGTACGATGCTATCATCTTGAATATACTGGACTGGAATGTAAATGGAGAAAGACTGATTACACAAGGTCTTTTTGATTAAACTCTATTGTCTTTCAATACAATATTAGTAACATGTAAATAATACATCCAATTTACAAAGCCAGAATTAGGTTTTGGAATGTCCGTCAACATGAAAATGTTTTGTCTCATAATCAATGTTCAGGCTGGTCAGAACTGTTGCCACTGTTATTCTGCATTTGTAGCTCTTGGCGAATATCCTTTGTAGAGGCAAGTAGATCCTTAAGCCGAGCATACAGTCCATCACTCTGCTCTTCCAAGGTCGCCAGACATGTATCCAGCTGGTCCAGGGTATTATTTAGGGATACATATTCTGAAAATATAAATTTCTGGACATTAGAAAAATATAAACATAAATCATTCTTTAAAAGCTAAAGTAGCATAAAAGAATATAGACCAGTTTTAGTGATCAGGTAGATATATCTCTGTTTAATAAGTAAAAAATATTACTACATTCTGAGTTCAAATGCTGCTGGGGTTAACTTCATCTTTCATCCTTTCAGGATCAATAAAGTAAGTACCAGTTGAACAATGGAGTTGATATAATTGACTTAGCCCCACCCCTATAATTGCTGGCAGCATCGTTAGTATGCCGGGTGAAGTGCTTAGTAGTATTTTGCCTCTCGCTATGTTCTGAGTTTAAATTCCACCAAGGTCGACTTTGCATTTCATCCTTTCAGTGTTGATAAAGTAGGTACCAGTGAAACACTGGGATTGATGTAATCAATTTATCCCCTCCCCAAAATGCTGGCCTTGTGCCAAAATTTGAAATCATTACTATTATTATTATTATTTTACTATCAGTGCAGTTAAACAGTTTGGATATGAAGTTCCATCTAATTTTCTAGCACCATCATCGTGTAACATTCGCCTTCCATGCTGGACAGTTTAACAGGCACTGGCCAGGCAGACGACAGCACTTATCTTCTGCGTCTGTTTTGGCACGGTTTTTATGACTGGATGCCCTTCCAAACACCAACCACTTTAGTGTGGACTGGATGCTTTTTACGTGGCACCAAGTAACTTGCAAGACAAAGAACTTTTGAGAGGGGAGGGAGCATTGGAAGATGGGATCTTGTGTCAGATGACACGAGGTTAGTGTCACAGAGGAAGAGAGAGACATAGACAAGAGCAGGCGTCTTGCTGCATAGGAGGTACGAGAACCTTTGAGAGGGGGAGGGGGAATTGGAGGAGGTGGTCTCGTGTCAGATGACGAAAGGTTAGAGTGTAACAGAGAGACAGAAACAGGTGTCTTGCTGTAGATGAGGTACATGGTTACCTGGCCAGTAAGAGAGAGAAAGAGTGATCAAGAATGAGGACAGTAACAGGTGTGCTGCTGTAAAGGAGATGATACATGGTTACTTAGCCAGAAGGAAGAGGAAGAGAAAGTGGAAGACAGTAAGAGTACAAGAGAGAGCAGAAAGGAGATGGTGGCAAAGTGCCATGGCAAACTCACAAGGAACGGGGATCAGAACATAGATTGGATGGTAGAATAAAGGAAGAGAGAGCTAAATGGTAGCAACTACCAGGGCATTCCATCAAGGTACAGAGGTCAAAACTTTCTAGAATACTTCAACCTACAAAAGTAACACTGTATGTTGTGGACCAGAAGCCACTACATTTGCTTCAAACATGCAAATAACTCTCCTCCATTTTATCTGTCTTACAACCATAGTTACCAAGAGCAAAAACTTTATCTAACTGAACCTGTTTTACAAGGTGACTAACCTCGATAGTGCTTACTTTATTATCTTCGTCAAACTCTTTAATCTTTCTCTCCAGTGATCTGAGCCAAACAATGGATATGAGACACAACAGTTCCTATATCCCCAACAAAAGTAGCCTTTCTAATCCTGACAAAAACTGTCCATAAGTCCTCACTTTCAAAATCTAAACAGTGAAGGAGACAGTTGTAAACTACTTCCTTTGTGAGCTTGAGTTTCTCTCTCCGTCATTACTAACAAACAACACAGCTTCTGTGTAAACAGATCTAAAAGAAATATTTGTGCTTGTATGTCAATGATCAGTTATTTTAAACATTACCCAATGGATAAATTACAATTCAGTTTCTTTTATCAATATTATGACCCAATAATATATGTTAGCTAAACAGTCTTGCACTACATTTTGTTTTGTTCATTGTATATGAATAGAAAACAACTAAAGCCCATAAATTCACAAGGACTAAATTTTAAATTCCTGATATCTTATGTCAACTTGCATTTCAAATAAGTATCCTCTTTAGGACCGGAAAATACTAGAAAGTCAAGCGACCATATAGTGACACGTTATTTGTTTCCAAGCTATATTTTTCCTGCTGGTGTCAATGCCAGAAGTTCGACCACATAGATTTCACTTGTGAGGCCTCTTAAGGTCATAGAAACTTCCTTCGTTTATCTAAATAACAATTATGATTAATTCTTACAAGGACTCAAACTTTGGGAGAGGGTAAAGTATATCAACCACAGTATTTTACTTTATTGACCCTGGAAATCAACTCGGACAGGATTTAGCTAAATTCTTCGGAGTTTAAAAGAATTTAGCTAAATATCACAAGCCTGATGTACTTCCTACTGATTCTGCCGTCAATAAAATTGTTTCATTTATTGGCCACCAAGGACCAATTTCTACATACAACAGGGAAAATATAGACATAGGGATTACAATCATATGATGGACAAAATAACTATGAAAATGAAAGGAGACCTAAGGATGTTATACAATGAACATATCAAAAAATATAAATATAAATTGAAATCAATACAGGATAAATATATGATTATATAAATATACACAAAAAATTTAAACAAAATACAAACTAAAACATGAGGCGTAAGTTGGATAGCCCAGCTGCAGTGATGCGTAGGAATCCACTGGCTACATCAGGTCCAGAACACCCCAAGAATCCTACCCAATACTCATACGTGTGCATCCGAAAGTATCATTTCTCAAGTTAGATGAACACCTTAAGACCCAACTAACACAAGAAGTTGCTTTTGGTGGACGTTCGTTGTACCCACACTCCAAATCATACTCTGGGGACCTCTACGTGGTTACTTGAATAGTTAAAAACACTAGTTAAATAGCTAAAAACTACTCCCTACCATCTTCAAAACAGGAAAGGATACATTGGAGAGTGCAGTCCAAGATACATTGAACAAGTTGGAATATTGCTTGGTAATTAACAAGTTGGAATATTGCCTGTTCAATTAAGTCTGACTTGGGGTTAAACAATAATATTGATCCACAATCAATTTTATAAGCTATAATATTGAGCAGTGTGTTTTGACTTATTTAAGGAAAAATTTCTTAACGTCTTCCGAATTTGTAGTTGCAAAATGCTAGTGGCCTTCTCACCTTAGGCCTCTTGTACACTTTTTGTGGAAATACTTAATTTCGCTTATTTCGACTGAAAAACGTCCATCTGTTGAAAAACAAAGTAATTAAGGACAAGATAATTATGAAGCTGTGAATTCTAAAGCATTTTAAATGTTAAGTAGCTTCCCCAGTCAATCTTTTTTTTCCATTCAAACAAATTGTCAACAATAATAGCGAAACCCATATTCTACTTCTCTAGAGTAATGACCAGTTGTCTTGATGAAAGATGGAATTTCAGCGAGTAGAAATCTTTTTAAAAATTCAAGTACCACAAGTTCTGAAATTCATTTTTAGAAAGACATCTTCTCGAAATTACAGCTTAAATTGGGAAATACACGCTCTTCTATAACATAAAAGTTAACTTGGATGATAGGTGTCAAAATTATTTTGAATCATCTTTTTACTGGAAAAAGAAAAAGATTATTTTTTTTACCTTGGCTACAATGGTCCACAATATCGTCAAGGTCTCCTATGTCCTCCGGATCAATTACAACTTCGACGTTTTTAGGAGATTTCATCGTATCCTCTGCATCAGACGGTTCTCCGTCTCCGCAAGACATCTTACTGATCACATGTTAATCTGAAATAAAACATTTGCTGATTGGTCGAAATTGCAAACCTTACCGACCAATTACAGAGCAGGTTTTAAACCACAATTACTTAGTTGTAAAATCTCTAATATCCTTATCTATTTTTGTTGGTAAGTAGAATCATTATTTCATCCATTTGCATCCCTAATAATATTTAATAATAGGTTCATAATTTCATTTAATGGATTATTGATTATTTGATTTATTTAAGTTTTGAGATATTTTCTTGGGAATGTATAATTTTATTTCCTCGTTTTTAATCTTACGTCTTCGCGGTACAATTGACCTTTTCCATATCATATCAGTTATCATTAATTTTGATTTCATTAATATAACTAAACATACCATTTCAATACCACTCCGAAAAGGAATTTATATTCAAGAAAAATGAAATGCAGTATTTTAGATATGCATTTTACATTCGTTTAAAATTGTTCTCACAGTTAATGGAAAGTTCGTTTTTTTTTTGTAATATGTGCTGATGCGTCGCCATTTTTATACTCTGGGCTTCTTCTTTAAATTACTTCTCGTCCGCCTTTTATTAAACTATTATATAAATAAACTTGCACGATAATTGTATTCAGTAGTCTTAAATGAGTAAAGAATAATGTTAGCGAATAGATTCGAAGTTTTCTCATTAGTTACCCACTATAAAGGCCTTTGTTTCCTCAATAGTGTGTGTGTTTGCTCTTGCTTTCTTCTCCACGCATGCCGGCTCGAATGGCCGAAGCTGAAAGAGGCTCGGCAATAGTTATTACTTGTTGTAATGAATATTTTCCTTCGATCTTTTTCAAGCAAGCAATTCGTTAGCGGAGTAAGTTTTTTTTTTTTTTGTATTAATCACTAGGATATTCGGTGTCTAACTTGGAATTTATTTGTAAACTGTTCAAAATGAATATATCACTACGACGATTGGCAATATTAGTAATACTTATTCATTTTAGTAAACATTGCGGCTTTCTTGCAGCTTTCCTAAATGGTTTTTAAAAATGATCTATCTTGTTTGTAATCTGTTTATTCTTGCATTTTGGAATCTCTTTTTTTCGTGTAAATAAATACATGTTTTGATATATTTATTTTCAGAATTGTCAACTTTCTGAAAGTAGCCATGGCTGATAATGAAAACGAGAATGAACTTCTTGATTATGAAGAGGAGGATAATGAAACCACTGCTGATGGAACTGGCGATGGACCCACAAAAAAAGACGTGAAAGGAACTTATGTGTCAATTCACAGTTCTGGTTTCCGAGATTTCCTTTTAAAACCTGAATTACTTCGGGCCATTGTTGATTGTGGTTTTGAACATCCTTCTGAAGGTATTAAAATATTGAGATTAGTACTAACTTAACCTTAATTTTGATGTAATATTTCTGCGTGAAATCCCATTTTTAGATTGTTCATGAGAGGTTTGATTGAGGTTTTTACTGCTGGGGAATTGAAAAAAAAGAATTTCATACAGAGGGCATATTGTACGAAGGCTATATAAATCGATGTATTGTATTTTCGGATCATCACTCTTTCTGTCTCCACCCTCTCTTCTATATTGTGAGTAAACACATAGCTCCTCTACAGCAGAAGACCTGTTCTGTTTGGTAAATTTATTTAACATATATTTGTAATTGGTAAATTTATTCAATGTATTTTTTTAATTTACAGTTCAACATGAATGTATACCTCAAGCTATTTTGTCCATGGATGTGTTGTGTCAAGCAAAGTCCGGTATGGGTAAAACTGCAGTATTTGTGCTGGCTACACTTCAGCAGCTTGAACCTGTGGATGGCCAGGTAACTTTAAGATTTATTTGAAATATCTAAACTTTGGGGTAAAACCACGTCAACATCAAAGCATTGTCATACAAAATTATATTTAGAGTGAAAAATCATTGAGAAGGTGAGAAAAAGTACCTGCAAGCAAGAGGAGAGTGTGGTTGAAATATGTTTTATAAGAGACAACTGTGAAATTGTATTAGATGTCTGTTTCGATTGTGAACTGACATGAATAACAGTTGAGTATTTGTAAAGATATAAATAATTGAATATTATACATTGAATGAGTGGTCACTTATTCTTATTGAGGAGTAAGGCCACAATTAGACATGGAGGATTCTGTTTACATAGTCGAAATAGCAGCTGAATTGAGATGTCCTTAAATCTGGTGTAGTGGATTAAGTATTTAACATCTAAACAATCCAACTTTTATTGCCATTATACTAGTGCTTTGACATGTTTTTAGTGGGTCAACTTCACAGAAAAGGCTAAACCTTAATTTTAGGGTTGGCATATAGAATAAGAGTGGAAATAAATCATATCTGTTTATTCATGTAAATAATTGAAAATGCTTGTTGGCACCTGTACCAGTGGAGCGCTAAGAGCACTGTCCTAGCTTTATCATGGCCAGAGCAGCTGTCTGGCTTCCATGCCAGTGGCACGTAAATAGCACCATTTGAGTGTGATCGTTACCAGCGTCGCCTTACTGGCACGTGAAAAAAATCATTCAAGCAAGATCGTTGTCAGTGCCGCTGGACTGGCTCCTGTGCAGGTGGCACGTAAAATACACCATTTTGAGCGTGGCAGTTGCCAGTACTACCTGACTGGCCTTCGTGCCGGTGGCACGTAAAAGCACCCACTACACCCTCGGAGTGGTTGGCGTTAGGAAGGGGATCCAGTTGTAGAAACTCTGCCAAATCAGATTGGAGCCTGGTGTAGCCATCTGGTTTGCCAGTCCTCAGTCAAATCATCCAACCCATGCTAGCATGGTAGGCGGACGTTAGTTAAATGATGATGATGATATATCATTTTTGGAATATATCTAGATTCATTTAATTAGTCATTATTCTATAAATTTTTAAACTTCTCGGAAAATTGAACACATAGAATAAGAAGTCACTTTTATGAAGGAATAAAGCCACATTAAGACTTGTGAAACTGACTCTACTTACAGTCTAAATAACACTTGAAATTATTGTAAAATGAATATATCTTTGATTAATCTCTTAGTATCTAAATCAACCAGGTCTGGTTGCTTTAATGACAGTACTATTTATTTGATCTGCATTTTAGTAACTAATTCCCGGAAGTTTTAAGGTTTAACAAGTTTAATGTAGTTACTGTTTGAGATCTTTTAAAGAATATTTTAGTTTTATAATTTTAATATTTTTTTTCTTTTTAGGTGTCTGTGCTTGTTCTAGCACACACTCGAGAGCTTGCATTTCAAATTAGTAAAGAATATGAAAGATTTAGTAAATACATGAATAATGTGAAAATTGCTGTCTTTTTTGGTGGTTTACCCATTAAAAAAGATGAAGAGGTCTTGAAAAAGAATTGTCCCCATATCGTTGTTGGCACTCCTGGACGTATCCTAGCATTGACAAAAAACAGCAAAACATTGGTTTTAAAACATGTGAAACATTTTATACTTGATGAATGTGACAAGATGTTGAATGAATTAGGTAAGTGTTGCAATATTGCTGCAATCCATTTTATTTATTTTATTATATAGCCTATATGCAGACATAACTTTTATTTATCTTAGATGTGCTTAACTCTGCAGAGATTTGAATTTGTCTGAAACCCTATCATGCAATTGTGGTGTTAGTTGCTTGGTTGGATGTTGGTTTTGTATTTTCATGTTATAATTTTGCTTTCTTAATTAAATATGTAGTTGTAATTTAAGGCAATCATTAAATATATGCCATATTTTGTTTTTCAGATATGCGAAGAGATGTGCAAGAAATCTTCCGTATGACTCCACATGAGAAGCAGGTCATGATGTTCAGTGCAACACTGAGCAAAGAGATTCGTCCAGTTTGCAAGAAATTTATGCAAGATGTAATTATCCCCAATTATTCCCTTAGGCCGTCTATCAATGCACGTTTACAGCATTGTGAAAATGGCTGACGGATACTGCTAGTCGCTTTATTTGGATGGAATGAAGTCAAAAGAAAGCTGGTTTAAGATAATTCTGAGCTGTAATTAGGGTATTAGGCAGTCTTTTTTAAAATTGAAATATTATCCTGAATCTGATGCACCAGTGCAGGCCACCAGAAGTCTTTTCATCATGAGAAATTCCACATTTAAATTTTAAAAAATAAATAAATAAAAGCGCAATTTCCATTAGATACCTACTTCATTTAATTATAATTTCAAGTTACGAAGAAAATATTCCATACCTTAATTTTAATTAGTCTTCAGTCTACAGTGGAGGCACACAAACACCTTGAGCTCTCAAAGCGATGGGCAAAGTGTGACTCTTTGATGGCGTTATCTTCATAGTTTTTATTCACTTAGATTAATCCATCCTTAATGTGGCTGCAGGAGATGTTATATCTTCTCTGGCGTTCTTGCTGCTGTGGGAGTGTCTTGAATTTCTGGCATTTCTGTCCATCCTTGCCTGGCTGTCCTGAAATAGCCTCCACCAGTTGGAGTGGCAATAGCTGGATACTTCTGCTAGAATCTGAAGCTGAAGACCTTTTCAACATCACTTCTTGGTTGAAATGCTCTAAGAGTGGGAAGAAATTTGGATATTGAGGAAATCAAACAGTGCTTTTCAAGTATGGTCAACACCAACAAATGAAGATGGAGCCAATTTCTGCAGTCTTCATATCTGCAGTGACTTATTTTATTTTAAACTCTTCATTTCTTTATTTAATTAATATTTAATTATTTTTGGAACTGTTCCAGAATGCATTTTTTACAACATTATTAGACTTTAATTTAACAAGTTAGTTTCAAAATTTTATTTTTAATTTCCTAGATCTATGTAAAATATTTGTCATGAATTAAAATGTAATTTTACAAGATCATTTTATATTGTTATAGCTATACATAATTGAATTTTAGATAAATTAGTCTATACTAAATGAGTAATGCCACCTTTTCCTATTATGTAATACTCTATAATTTAGCTGTTAATTTTACAAATGTATCAAGTTACTTATATTTGCAAAAAAAAAAAAAAAA
>NC_068982.1:129454811-129475676 GCF_001194135.2 Octopus bimaculoides
AAAAAAAAAAAAAGCAAAGCTTGATTTTAATTGAAACATTGGTACTTACAACACCAATGTATTTGATATTGTGGGTTAAATTTGTAGATTTTTAAGAACTAACTTGATACATACCTAGATACTACAACATGTATAACTTTTGGAAAATCTTAACTATAACTGGAGCAGTTTCTTGTCAATTAGTATTTTGGAAAAATGTTGATAATTTATTGATACTTTACTATTACAGCCAATGGAAGTATATGTTGATGATGATTCTAAACTTACTTTACATGGATTGCAACAACATTATGTTAAACTGAAAGACAATGAAAAGAATCGTAAATTGTTTGAGCTGCTGGATGTTCTTGAATTTAACCAGGTATAAATGAGTAGCCTATTATAGGATAGTAGTACTGATATTAGTTTGCATAGGGCTCAGTCGTATAACTCCTATATCTGGTTTCTTCATTTGAGTATTTTAAAATAATTATTGAATAATTAGATGTTTTTCAATTTTTAAGCTGTAAAGTTTTATATATATATTTATTCTCTGATAATTGAGTTATCCCAATATATAGATGCTTATTTAAAATAGCCTTAAAATTGTTTAGATATTTATAGTAGATAAATTACTTAGCATTTAACATCTCTGAAACTTGAATATTATAACTATTTTTTTTATGCCATTCTATTTATTATTTCCCTATTCAAAGGGCAGCAAATTGGTAATGTCATTAAAATGCTATGCAGCATTTCTTCTGTCCCTTTGCATTCTGGGTAAATATGTTGCTTGGGTCATCTTTGCCTTCGATCATTCCAGAATTCATAAAATAAAATACCAATAAAGTATTGGATTGATGGAATCAACTATGTTCTTCACTCCAAATTACTGGCTTTGTTTCTGGGTTAGAAAAATTATTTTCATATCCTTTCATTGTTCTTTCTCTAGGTACCTTTGTAGAGTTTCAAAGTATTTAGTAAGATCCACAATCAGTCTGCTTGGGCTTTGCATATCACACAATTTTATACTATGTAACAAAAGAAGAAAAAAAAAAACAACATTTGCAATTTCAGGTGATAATATTTGTCAAGTCTGTACAGCGCTGCATGGCTTTGGCTCAGCTACTTGTTGAACAAAACTTCCCTGCCATAGCAATTCATAGAGCTATGACTCAAGAAGAAAGGTATGTTAGTTTTATTTTTACCTCTCTCCAGTTCTTATATTTGATTGATATTGTCTTGGAAGCATTCATTTTGCCAAATTTATATTTATGTATAACGTCCGCTTTCCATGCTAGCATGGGTTGGAAGATTTGACTGAGGACTGGCAAACCAGATGGCTGCACCAGGCTCCAATCTGATCTGGCAGTTTCTACAGCTGGATGCCTTTCCTAACGTCAACCACTCCAAGAGTGTAGTGGGTGCTTTACCCAATAATATTTCTACTCATTTTGGGCTTCGCTTTGAATGAAACTTCATTAGTAGTGTGGTGGTGAGGGGTTTAAATGAAAAATTGATTCAAATGTGCATTTAATCTAAAACTAACTTAAAAAGTTGGTATAAAACAAATTATTGATCTAATGAAAAATTACGCCTTTTAAGATTCAGTTAATACAACTAATGTAGATAATTGGTAAGTCTAGATTGGAGATACAAGAATTGCTATTGGTAGTAGTCTGTATTATAGGTGAAGTGTACTCATCTTGCTCCGGGTTATATGGTGTTCTAGGATAGTTTCCACTTTTAAGTGGCATTAGGTTTTCAGGTTTTTGCACAATACTGAATTAATAGATCAGCTATATTTAAATATATATACTGTACATCAGTGCTTCTCAAACTGATGTGGTGTACTGGCAGTTTTTTTTTTTTTTTCCAGTGTGCCAGGGACTGGTAATATTTCTTAGTAATATTAATTTATACCAGAAACTATATAATGAATATGATAGAAGTTGACAATTTTTTTTTTTTTTAATCTTATGTTTAATTTTGTAAACAGTACAATATTGCATAAGCATTTTATGTTTCTTTTCTGGAAACTCGCCGTGTACTAGCAGCTGATGGTTCGTGGACCACCACTTTGAGTAGCGCTGCTATACATGACTGAAAGATTAAAGTAAAACTGAATGACTACTGACCCATTGATTAAGAGTTTGAACCTTACCACAGCTAGTGTGCTGTGTTCCTTATGAATGCACATGACCCTTGTTATGCAATCTTCATTGTGTAGCTTCAGGAGCAAAAGATTGTTCTAATATATAAATGTCTAAATTTGCACAAGTTTTACATATTCTTGCATGAAAAATAAATGTGAACCAGTTCACAAGTTTACTATATGAACATACTATTATATGTTATATACTGTTATTGCTTTCAGATTATCGCGTTATCAACAGTTTAAAGACTTCCAGAAAAGGATATTAGTGGCAACTAATCTTTTTGGTCGTGGAATGGATATTGAAAGAGTGAATATTGTTTTCAACTATGACATGCCTGATGATTCGGATACTTATTTACATAGAGTGAGTAAAGAGCAATTTTTCTTTTCTTTAAAGACATGATTTGATCATCTTAGATCTTGAATTTTTATCTTTTGTTGTTAACATATTTTGTTGGACTGCAACCCTTAAAAGAATGTCATTTCATTCTGTACATCATTTTATTTACAGTTTTCTGTTTTGGCTTATGTTCAACAAAAGCCTTGCTCTTTGTTCTCTGAGATAGACAACAGCAGAGAAAGCCAACAAATTTTTATTCTGTTTCTGACAAAAGAATCTCTGCTCTCAGATGGGTTGCCCCTTACTCTAGCTTAATTAGTCCACGTTTCTAGAATACTTTAAAAATAGCAATTTTAATATAAAATTCCATAACTTTGTCTTTATTAACATGTAATTTTGATAGGTTTTAATTCAGATCATTCTAAACAGAAACATTGTATTATACATTGGGGACTGTCTCTGATAGGTTGGGATCAGAAGGGTTAATCAAGCTACTGCAGCTAATAGTCTCAAACAAATATTAATGCTGCTTGTGCTTTAAGGGCAGATAAGGTATAGAATGTTTGTTGGGAATAATGACCCTAGTCACCGTATTGTCTTTTGAAAGACTTAGACCTGGATTCAGAAAACAAATTGTACCTTTATTATTTTTAAAAATTATTATAATCAACTTGTTCCATTATGAAAAAGTTGACTTAAATTAATGATAATGTGGATGATTATGACTTAGGAAAATTTTGAATTTATTCTTTCTGACTCAGCATAAATGCTGTTATAGAAGTGCTTCAAGGGATAGAACATTCACGTCTCCAAAGGCTGTTAACTGACAAAGAAGAGTGAATCTCCTATTCACAAAATGAAGCTCCAATCTAAATATTTAGTGAGCTTACTTGTTACTACAAAGGTGCTCACCATTTTTTAATTTGACATAAAGAGATTCTGCATTAACCTCTTGGAATATATGAAATCCATGTAGTATTTGATAAATTCCTCTCGTTGAAATAGCTGGAAATCTTACACATTTCTCCAAATATTTCAACTTTGTTGATTTTTGAAGACTTTTTCAATTTTACAGCTTTATTAATTTTAGTGATATCTTCATATTAATAACAGGTTGCCCGTGCTGGTAGATTTGGAACAAAAGGTTTGGCTATTACATTTGTCTCAGATGAAAATGATGCCAAAGTTTTAAATGATGTTCAAGACAGATTTGAAGTCAATATCACAGAACTTCCTGATGAAATAGACATATCTTCATACAGTAAGTAAAACTTATTTGTTATCATTTAATAATTTCTTTTCCTCACTAACTAAACAATTTTAATAATGCAATATATATTTTTTTTATCTTTCAGTTGAAGGCAGATAAATAACAACCAGATTCTGAAGCTGTGTGGATGAAGTGTGCATGTCTGTGAGATAATCATTTTAAAATTACATGGGAATAACCATAAACATCCTTCATTTTTAAATGTATCAATTCCTATGTATTATAACATTAAACTTTTTATTTTGTTCATTTTTCAATTTAATTGTACAATTATATTTGGATTCAAAATGATCCTTTTGTCTTTGCATTCAGATTATCACCACCATGGTTTATTTTCCTTGTAAATCATGCTTCCTGTTGGTAATTTTAATAAAACAATCTCAGGCTAGCATTTTAAATTTTTAGAAGTATTTCTTAAAAGTTTAAAAGCAGTAGCTATTTTATTGTTTTCCATTTTCTCATTTAAAAAGTTATTATTCAGATAATTTTTATAAATTGATAGTTTTTTCCCCCCTGCACATCCCATCAGATTGGGATGGTAAAACTAACTTTTGTTTTTATCATCTCATTTTTTTGGCTAAAGTTCTGGAGAATTTTTCATGGTGAAGTTAATTTGGATGCTGTTTTTAATAAAATAAAAATATTCAGCTTGAAACAATCGGATTCCTTTTATTTATTTCGAAAGAAATTTCTTAAATCTCAGATTAAATGAGATTTGGATAATTCTTACACAATTTCTTCTGACTTTAGCTTGAAGTTAAGTTACAGATTTTGCTGTAATTTATTAAAACATTCAGAAATCACTATTGTAAATGAAGGTATATAAGTAAAATGTAAAATGAAGTTTTATTTTTCATAAAATTCAGATCATCATGTCTGTGTGAGGGTAGTTAAATTTTTTTTTTCAATGTGACTAGTGAAAATATCTAATTGAAAATGTAATAGTCTGCAAATAACCTTTTTAAGGTAGAATTTGGACATGTAGACACAACCCCTTAAATGCAAAGCAAAATTTTGTGGCTATTCCAGTAATGATGTTAAATATCTACCAAAAAAAAATTTGGTGTTTGCAAGTTATATTTCCTCAAACTTGACATGTCTCCACAAAAAATAGTTTCAATTCTGAATTCCTCAACAAAAGATTGGTATACACAATTCCTTTCCACAGTTAAGTAATGAAATTTTGAAAGGATATATCTGATTTCTGCAGTAGAAGAGGGTTAATAAACAAAATGTGAAGCTTGCAACAGGAATTTAACTTTTTAGTCTGAAGTTGTAGGTTCAGTACAGCATTTCTGATACATATAGTTAAACAATTTCACTGAGATGTACTGCAAGCACCTAATCACTAACCATTTATTTGTTTTATATCAAATTATGTGAATTGGGACATTGGTTTTACAGGATGTTTGGATCGTATTTGATGATTTTTTAGTCTCCATTTTACAGAATCGGCTTGATGTATTGAGGAACAGTCAGTGGTGTTAGAAAGCATAAAAAATTAAAGTTGTAGTTGAGAAAAAGTTAGCTGCCATGGAGGACAAGAGGTCTGAATATTGAAAAAGTTATTTCTATCAAGATTCATGCCAACATCATGACTGTTGCTCAATAAGCACTAAAAAGGTTATAAGAGGTGTCCTGGACAGCTACAACAGAAACTACGAAGCCATGGCCAACAGACATATCTCCAGTGAGGATGATGTCAGGTCACATCCTTGAATAGGAGCTTGTTCAATTCAGACTGCTATGTGAAGTTGCTAGAGACTGGTTGGAGATGGTTGCTGCTGGGAAGGCCAAATATGTAGGAGCAGTATTTGGCTCTTTACCATACCTCTAGAAAATCCAAATAGTTGTTGGAGAATTTCTACTTCATCAGCCTCAATTTTTTGCCTCCTATTTCCCCAATTGTAATCCCATGGATTCCTATGTGCAGGTGGTGGTCAAGATCTCCAGATGTTGAAAATATTGCCAGGTTACGGAGTCACCTTGAGGCTGCGGTGAAAATTGAGAGCAGCTACTTCCAAGTAAACTGCTATCTCCCAGCCATAATCTAGTTCATATCTTCTGTCTGAAATACTTTTATTTTTGGATGGGATATTCTTTTCTTTCCCTTTTATGCAAATTCAAATTTAGCCTGAAACACCCTGTAGGATTGTATTTGGTATGAAATATATATTTCAAGGGAGTTTGTAAACCTTTCATTTTGTTGTTAGTATTTATAATCTTTGTCAAGATACAATATAAAGTGTCCATTTACTGAATTCCATTCAAAGTATTGGTAGACATTAGGCTGCTGTGCAGAGTGATTTTCAATATTTGATGAAGTCCAAGTTAAAAAAGATCAATTATTAATAGATGAAAGGGAAAGGCAAAATCCTTCCATTGACATTATACACCTATTAGGAATTTGTAATAAAAGTGATATAAATGCAAGAAATTAAATACAAATGTTTGGAAGAAGTTTATTGACACTATAGGCAAACAATATAAATAACCAAAAGAAACAAGTGATACTGAAAAATAAGTGTGGAGAGAAAACTGTGCATTGAAAATATTCATTTCTCAGAAAGAAAAAAAAATTTACATGAAGCTAAGAAATAAATTGTTTTTTCATAATAGAAAAAGACCAATATATTATACTGCAGAACATTTTGAAAACGCAAAAAGCATTTATAAATGTGTTCTGGACCATTAAGAAGACTTTCTGCACAAGGGACAGCTGCACCTTTTTTTTTAATCTATTCTATCAATGTGAAATAAATGATTACAATTTGCAGTACTTAAAGCTAGTAATTCAAAACTGCAAGATGAAAATCAGAGATCCAGATAGTGTGCATATATTAGTTCCAAATGTAATCCTAAAATACACATACTTATAGCTATGTCTTCATTATTGTTTATAATATGTCAACAGTAACAGAGAAATATTTTCTATTTAGAATTTATTGAATTTGACTTACAAGAAAAGGAAACAGCTAACAATTTTGAAAGGTTAAGTATAAGTAGGAATTGATATATCAATGGGAACCAAAAAAAAAGAATTGAAATATAAATTACTACTATTAAAAATTTCTAATAAGTATTAGATAAACTAAAATTGTCAAACAAATTTTGAAGTACATTTACTTTACATTCAAAATAACAGCAATTAAATACAAAACAAAATTCAAGCATAAAAAATTTTCTACTTCATAAGGAGATTATGGAATTCTTGATATTTACTCACTGAGTCAGATGTTTTGATGTTATATATTTGGAATTAATCTAATATTAAAGCAACTAAATAAATACTTATTTGTGTAACAAAACTAGCTTTGGAGAGTTAAAAATTAAGACCAGTGATAAGTTGTGTTTCAAAACAATTTAGTCTCAATAAGAATTTTGATACAATTGGTTGAAAAACTGCAGTAGTTAATTTGGTAAGAAAAACAGCAACCCCAAAGCAAATTAATATGTAAAATACTCTCTATTCCATTAAAAGAAAGAAAAAAAGAATATGAACTTTGGTCATTAATAATCGATCACAATTACAATTTCATCATTCAACCCAGATAACGGAACTGGAAACGTTAGACCTCTTCCTCAAGGCTAAAGTTATTTATCCCTCTCGGTGAACTTTTTTTCTACCTGCTACTAGTCAACGCATATTTGGAGTTCACAAGCACGTGAGTAATTTACAAGTCATCTAGGGTAAAGGGGAAACAACTGAAATACTTCGAGAAAATGGCCCTATGGATTAATTGCCAAGCATACAGATGTATAAAATTTCTCTAGTAAGTCTACTTATTCAAAACATCTGGACGGATTTTTAGAAAAACGTGTCCATCTATAACTGCTAAAGAAGGCATATGCAAATGGGAGTTCATATGCAAGAAAAATGAAAATTTCATTGTAAAAATATGCCATCTTTGAAAAAACAGAAATATAATAATTAAGCTTTAAATATTATATAAGATTAAAAATAACTGAAATCAAAGATAAATATCAAGTATCAAAAACGAAATCTTTCAAATAAAATACGAAGGTATGAACTGTATAGCAGGTTAGTCCAATTTGTTGAAACAGCTACAATTAACAGCTTAAGGAAAGATGACAGCTGATACTAAGATGTGAAAGAACTGCTGGAAAATAAGTTTGTACTGAATTCCATGGATCTCTTCTGGAAAGTTGTAGAAAAATTGTAATGGCATCAATAAAACTCAATGTATACAAGAGTGAAATAAATTGCTTAAGTTACTACTTCACACAAAAGTCAAAAGGGTAGGGGGAAACACAAGCAAAAAAATTCTTCCTTTAAAATATACACACTCAACAGCAACAGTTTATATTGGAAGAAATACCAAGTCTAAAAATGTCTTTTTTTTTCTGAGTGTCTAAGATCAACAATCAGATACCAAAATTAATCCAAACTTGTTAGCATTATAAATTATTTAAGGATCACTAGCAGCATCAAACTGTGTGTTTAACTTGTTGCATGGTAAGGCTTCACTGTCTCCAGCTAATTCAGTCTTTTCAAGGTTTTCAAAGAAAGCAGCTCCTGGGGTAAACTGATCATTTATGGCCTCTTCAAGCTGGTCATTTGACAATGACTGTAAAACATTTGGTATATCCTCAACTTGAAGCTGATCATCGGCCGATGGAATAAGTTGATCATGTTCGTTTGATGGAGTGGTGTGATTTGTATCATTTGAAGATTTAGGGAGCAAACCATTTGGCTTCCCAGAAATTCCAGAGTCAGAATTCTTTACTTTTGAAGGAATATCCCCATCTCCTCTTTCAGGAAAACAATGGTTTTCTTTCTCAGTTGCCAAAGAAACAGCAGTTACTGAAGGGTCTTCAGCATTATGAGATTCATCATCATCTTCATCATCTTCATCACTGCCAATTTTTGAAAATGGCTTTGTCTCACTGACAGCAAGTTCAATCTCCATTGGTACACCTTGATCTTGACTATTTTTGCTTGAACAGGATAAAAATCCATTTGGCATTTCTTCTGCATTCTCATATCTATTCTTTTCCTTTACATCAACCTGTATATTATCAGACAACTTCTTGTGGCAAGATAATAAAGAATCTCTCGTGGTTAAGTCTCCATCTGCTAGCAACTGGGTTCCTGATGCCACCAAAGTGATATCTGAATCATTTGTTAACTGATCTACTATTGAAGTGTCATTAGTGTTTTGACTAAAAATTGTTAGTCTTTCAATTAAACTTTTAGATAAAGTATTTTCACCAAGATCTTCCATTAATCTTAAATATGACAGTTCATTGTGCAGGACATCAGATATTTTCTTGAGCACTGCATGGTAGCAATCTGCAACTCTTTGGTTTTTGAATTCTATTAGATTATTATAAAGATTAGAGTTCAAATGCTTGAAATTGATATCTTGTTCAGAAAAGAACTGACGATATAAAATTACTATTTTTTGTTGAACATCACTAATAATTACTTCAGAAAACGTTTCATTCTTGTGAAGGTTAATGATTGGGATTAGTTGTTTAGAGATTTCCTTAATTGTTTCTGAGAAATTTTGGTTATCACTTTTTACAACTAGCATATCTGAAACAGAGCTCTCACTTCCTTGGTCTACGGCAGCGTGACTTGAATGATGGAGTTCCCTATTTAATATTTTGTCTCGACTTTCACTTTGTTGTTGCTTTGTCACCTTATGCAAAGCTATCTTCAATGAATCTTCAGCAAACTGTAAGTGCATATCAGAAACTGGAGCCACAACCTGTATTATTTCACTACCAGAATCATCGCTAGATGAATCCTGGGTTTTCGTTCTTAATGTGTTTTCTATTTTGGCATTATCAGAAATAAGTGAGATTCTGTTTGATGTCAGATTAGGACGTGGGAATTCATCGAATTTAGAAGAAAATAATGTCTGGTTATATCGTGCTTGTTCTATCAGAGCATCTATGATACCCATTATGTGATCACGCTTGCTATAAGAATCAAAACATTGGAGTTTCTGAAATAAAGAGATCATATATTTGGGGTGTTTTTCATTCTGAGATATTAACTTTGCAACTTCAGCATAGATATCTGACTTGAGAGAGTCAAAACTATTAGAATCTTGTTGATCTGAAGTATTTTCTTTCTTTGTAGCTCCTGATTCACACTGATTCACAAGATCAGCTGTAGTTTTATTTGACCACGCACCTCCATTTTTGGTTTTCTTACTGCTTGAATTGTTACTAGTAGACTTGGGATAAAATTTAGCAGAAGCATTAGGTGCTTCTTGCTTGAATTCTATTGTATTCTGAGATGATTTTAATTTCTTTTTGCCATCTTCAGATGTCATATTTTTTGATGACGAATTAGCAGTGTGTTTTTGCCGAGATGATGCAGATAATTTTTTAGATCTTGCTGGGACATCAACCACATCGTCCTTATTTGTGTTAGAAAAGTTCCAAAAATACGAACAAGTCTGACTACAGCCTTTAGGACATTTTTCAGCATTATCTTTATCACAATGTTGTTTATTTAGATGTCGACGTCTGAAATTTTTGTCTGAAGAATTTGTTCGTTTTCTTGATTTAGCAGTAGGAACTGTGGAAGAAAGCATATTATTACTTCTTGCTTTTGTTTTCTGTATGGCATCAGGTTTTAGCAGGGGACTAGGAAATCTATTACTGCAGAGGTATGGATTTTGAGGGTAAGGTTCCCAACAGAAATGTCTGGGTTTCTTCCATTGATTGACACCGGTAGGGAATGAATTCTGCATATATGAATTCGTAGAAGTAGAATCGGTTCTTGAAGATTGTAAAACCAACGTGTGGAGTTGGCGTTGTAAATTATTCATTTCAGACTGTTGAACTGAAAGTTGTTGAAAACACTGACTCAATGCTAATAAAATCTGTTGCTGTGAAGCTGAGTTTTGAAATTCAGCAGGTGGTGTTAAAAATGGATTAGATTGCCAGTACATATTAGTTGGTTGGTTGGCATCAAAGGCAAATGCATTGGTATTTTGATATCTCATCATATGTAACTGTTGACGAAGCTGTTGCTGTTCAATTAGTAGGTCTTGATAAGTGCTAGCCATTTTATCCATCTGTCTTTCAAGTATATTCAGAGGGCTGTTTTCAGACTGCAAACTTTCATCATGTTCATCTTCTTGAATTATATATTCTGCAGCACGAATGTTTTCTTGCTTCCGAGCAAAGCCACTGTTAGTTCGACCAAATTGCTTTTGATTTGGTGAGTTCCCCTTAGAATCAGAACGTTGGCAACAATATTTATTTCTCTTTCCAGGAGGGAAGCTCCCTCTAGAGTCTAATGGCATACAACCCAGTAAACATGGTTGAGACTGCTTAACATGCCTTCTTGCATCTTTTTCAATAGTATAAGTTTCTTTACTAGAAGATTCTCCTCCTTCTTCTGCATCCCTTATCACATCACTGAAATAATCATCATCCTCATTAAATTCTTCATTAATATCATCCCTTTCTTCATCATCATCACCTTCCTCCTCCTCTTCATCATCATCCCTATCACAACCTTCATTTATATTCTCAAAATTATCAGCTGTAGAACCACCCCAAGTTGCCATAGTTACATCTGCACTTGTATTAGCTCCGAGGAAGTCAGTAGAATAAGACACTGAATCACTTTGATTATCTTGGTTACGAGAATAATTACGCTTAGGTTTATCCTTGTGCATTAAATCTTCCATTTCTTTCTTTCTTTGCCTAAGTTCTTCTCTTTGAATTCTTTCTTTCCTCATTTTATTGTAGAGTTCATCATTTGAAGAATATGTCATTTGGTTAAGATCTTGTATTTCTGGTTCTGGAGCAAAAGTCACTTCATTAGTCTTATCTCGATCAGATTTATCCATCTCATCATTCCAGCTTGGTAAACTATCATGGAAGTTTAAAAGCTGCTGATGAAAAGAGAGAAGTCTTTCACGTTGTTCCTTCAGACGATCTACCTCAAGTTGCTGTTCTTGCATTTTCAATTTAAGCTTAGCAGATTTATTTTGTAGAGGAATTAATTGATCATGACTTACTTGTGTGAAGGCAGCTCCATTGGGTAAGGCACTAGCCTCTGGCAAACCAGCTGACCTGGAAAGTTGTTTGCTAATAGTTTGATTATCACTCTGAGCAAGGACTTCTGCCAACTCTTCAGCAGTTTGTTCAGGGGGGCCGTCAGGAGAATCATTAAGTTTATTAATTAATTTTTGAAGATGTCTTAAACGATCCTTTGCCTCTTGGAGTTCATTGAGTTTGTCACGCACTCCTGGCTGGCTTATTAATGAACCAAGTTCAGTATTAAAATCTTCCTCAAAATCTGAAAGGTTTTGAATATGGTTTGAGTCAGAATATTTGTCAGACGCTTCACAGGAAGAACTTTTAATATGCTGGTGGTTTTGTGTTTTTTCCCCTTCTTCAGTAGACGTTACATCTTTTGCTTCAGTAGCTTCATCATTAGCACAAACCTGATATTCTTTAAATAGTGATCTTAGGTGATTAAGTCGTTCCCTTACTCCAAGTAATTCTTCCCATTTTTCATTAGGTTCAGGTATATTTAGATCATCTTCTGGAGAATCAGTTTTTTCTGTAATATTTTCAGAATTCTGCACACTATTCTCAGTGTTTTCTGGGTTGTTATTCATCTGTGACATGTCATCAGTGCTTTGAGCTCGCAAAGATTTAACATAACGCAGCAGTTCATTAACACATCTCCGTTTCTCTTGAAGATGTTTTAATTTATTTTGCAAAGAAAGACGTCCTTGACAAATTCTTTCTTGGAAATCAGCCGTATCAAAACTAAGATTCTCTAAATCGACAGTCATTAAATTGTCTTCTGACTGAGTGTTTGACAATGGAAGGTTATTTTGCATTTTCCTATGTTCTTCAATGACATCTTCTATGGTATTTTCTGCTGGTTGGTTATCTCTTTGGTATAAGGCAAACTCAGGTGCTGCCATATTATCCACTGTCGGTTCTTGTAGGAGTCTCTGTCTTTCTTTTGCTTCAGCCAATTTTTGAACAGCATCTTTTTCTATGGCCAATAAAGCAGATTGGCGTTCTTGCAATTTTTTTAATTGTTCTTTTTGTTCCATTATTTGTTTCAGTAAAATTTGCTGCTGTTCTATAGATGTTAAATCTTCACTTTTTTCAGGAAGACCAGATGTAAAGGTATGTAAAGCTGGGTCAGAAGTTTGTGAATCAACTGAATCTGTATCATCAGGTGAGTCTCCTTTTGCAGTTTCATTAGGATTAGAATTACTATTTAACAGGGCTCTTTTACGAATAATCCATAATTTCTGTAAGATTTCCATGTAGCTGCTTTCTTGCTCTTCCAATGAATTCAGAACTTGAGCTAGCTTGCTGATTTTGCGATGATCCGTGGGGTCATCTGATTCCTGTAACGTATCCATCATTAATTTTATTTGTTTTCTATAATCTTTAATTTGCATCATTCTAGCAACAATTTGATTACTGTCAGTAATAGCTTCTTGGGTCCTGTCCTGCGAAATGTTATTTTGAGCGCCTCTTTTCTCATCATTCTTTTCTTTTTCTTCAATTTCTTCGCTCGGATAACGTGCATCACCAGTACGATTCCTATTTTTCTTGTTTGTTTTTTGATTTTTTCTTGATTCGCTGTCAGAATGGCGATGATTTTCACTAATCGTGCTAGAAGTATCTTGACGAGTATAATTCGGAGGCATATCACGTCGATTAAATGATACAGTCTTTTCATTATTTTTTTCATCATCACTACTCACTTCATAATCATCAAAACTGAAGTGCTGTTTTAAATTTTCTAATTCCATTCTTTCACTTAACTCAGCATTTGGAGGTAATTTCGTACGAGAATATGATGACGGAGTATGTTGGCGTCGTTCTGTAGGAGAAGGGAGATCTTGTAACAAGGACTGACCTCTTTCGCGTTCCCTCTCGCGGTTTCCTTTCTTACGTCGCTTATTTGATTCAAGGGTTGACTCTTTCCATTCACTAACCTCTAAATTATTTGGACGCAGTTCATTCTGAATGCTATTCATACTAACGGCATCATCTGACGTACTTTGCCATCCAGAGCGGGCATGCGAATCTGACGAAGATCCCTTTGATGGTGATCCTCCTGTTGCCATGACTTCAAAACAAGCAACAACCACTAAAATTAGTGACTTAAAAAGTAAACGAATAAGAAGAATATCTTACTTTGTCTTTATACATATAAAGTAGTCATAGTGAAAGAAAGATTAGCTTACCAAATTTAGTCACTATGTTTCGAATTTTCAAAGAACAGTACACTATACTATTGACTTCCGTCAGAGAAAAACTTTTCGTTGGGGGCAAGTTGTTAACTCATATACAACATCTCGTAAAAGTTCAGTATTTTGGGGAATTATTTAATTTAGGTATATTTTAAATTTTGTAAATAATTTTAGCATTTTATTTGAACTAGAAATAGACTGTATTTAATTTGAAACGAAAATTAGACAAAATTTATAACGGAAGTTGTCAAGGACAACCATTGAAAATGTATGATCCCTACCAGTCGCTATACGCATGCGCATCAATCAATTACATGGACGGATTGTGCTGTAATGTCTTTAGTGACGAGCAACTTTAAAGGTGGGTCATCAATTATATTACGCCCTATTTATTACCTTTTTAACTTATTGCTATTTCTAAAGGGATAACGCATTCTAATGATTATGATGAACATTTAGGAGGTAGTTTTCATTTATCTTAAACTTACTGGTTTGCTGTTCAAGTTTCGTATTACTATCATTATTGTTGTTATTAAAATATGTGGAAAAAAAAGGTGGGGGGGTTGTCTTCAAACACGAAACAAACTTGGACTCATTGCTTTCTTGTCGATAGTTTTTAATTAATAATTTATAAACAATTTTAAATTACAGTCCTCGAGTGCTACACCTCACTCCTGCTCTTAATACGCCAGTTTTGTTTTTGTTTGTTTGTTTCCCACTTGTTTTATTTACTTTAATTCGTTGACAGTTTTGATTAATTTTTAAATGTTAGGACTAAAAGATCTGCTACAGTCAGTGTTTGTATGGTGCAACGATTAAAGTATTAGTTTCTGGTAGCAGAGGAAGTAAGATTTACGCCACAAGTTAGCATCTGGGAGAACTGACCTATATGAAGAAGCCAACAGTGTTTGTAGACATTAAGAAAAAAAATGTTCTCTCACATCGATCGTGATTGCAAAGCCAAGGTTGACGTAGAAGAACTATATAAAAGATAGAAGTTCATATTGTAATGCACGCTGTTCTTAAAAAAACCCAACTAACTTATATAAATAATTCCCTAAATTTTCTGACGGTTACTCCCAGTACTGTGTAGATATTTTACTGTATTATTTTTGTTTCCTTTTGTCATTTTCTTCTCTCTTTCCTCTTACTAAGTTTTAGGTTGTTCAAAATCAATTTTCAAATGTCAACACCGATGTGTTTTCAATGATCATAGCATGCTATTTTATCATATCTCAATTATACAGAGCGTAGCTTATGTCCTTTAGTTTATAGGACAATTGTCCTCTTCCATTTCCAATAATAGACTATAATAACAATTCTGATAGTATTTTACTACCTTAAGTTCCTGTTATTATTATACTGTTTGTGTTTTGCGTCCACTTACAAATTCTGTTTGTATTGTATTTTGAAATGTTTGCGTTTGAAATTTCACAAAAAGTATATGTCTATATTTATAAATTAAATCATACGACTTGATTGTAAAACTTTCCATTAGACCTTGTAAATTTGTAAAAAAATTATATTTAATCATAACAAAAAAGCTATAATCAATAGTTTATCGCGTTCGGAATTCAATATACACTTGGATAAATTCATCTGGGAGAATAATCTAAGTTATAAAAATAAAAACTTTTATGTAGCTAAATTTTCAACTCCTTGTCAAACTCTTTATTAAAGTTGATATCTTAACAAAATATTGTTTATTTACTATCTTTAATAAATCTTATGTATGCACTTCGTAAATTTGCGCAAGAAACTCCACTCATTTTTTGACATCTAAATATCTTTCGAAAATACAAAATACTGTCCCATATTTCATATTTTAAATCTGTTTACATACTATTGAGTCAAGGTAGATAGATCCAGTCATTGGTGAAATATTTTTCTTTGGATTATTCTAAAAGAGGCTAACGAGGAAGTGTGACATCAGCTGACTTTGACAAACATAATTAGTGAGTAATGTTGTATAGTTCCAAGTTAGTTGCAATCTAGCCAACTTGTGATCCAAAAAGATGTTCCCCATTGTGTCCATCTCATCTGTTTTTTGTATGTTCAGGATTACATTATCTAATGTACTCTACTTTTACACGAGAATGTAACTTGTGAGTTGATTGCTATCTCTAGCAGAGCGAGGTTCCGGCGTTGGCTCGTTAGTTTATAATAATTCAACTTGATGAAAAGTTGTTCTGTGAAGTTATTCAGTTGATGATAGTTGGAATTGAAAAGTGTGTCCGTTGAAAGGCTGAATAAATTATGAAGAAAAGATATAATGTCATAATTAGAACTTAATATAATTGTAAACAGATGACAAGTTTGATATAAGGAGGAACACACTCGCTATTAATTCGCAGTCTATTTTATGTATGTTTTTGGATTTGCGGCATTCTTCCAGAGTCACTTTATGAAGTTGGCAGTGTACCTTAAGCGTTTATAATGTAATTGAATATATGTGTATAACTAAAATCCTGTAAATCATTTAACTTGGGTCCATGTTAATATACATTTATGATAAATAAATTCAGCCATGACAAAATGAAATACGGCGTATGCCCCGTCTCATGTACTTAATGTAAACAAACAGTAATTTAGAAGAAAAAATATTTATATAATTTTGAGAATAAAATTAATTTTAATATAACTGTTGATAATATATATAGTAAGCAGAATATGAATAGCTGTGATTTCAGTGTATAAGTAAAATTTATTTATCTATTCCAAAGAATTTAAGAAATGGTACACTTAATCCGTCACCCAGTTTATCACCACTATTTGATCCTGGTCATTTGGTACCTTCTGTTGAGTTCACTTTGTTGCAAGCTTTCAGACCAAATCTTCAGTTTGAGAATTCCTTCCATCTTTCGTCCCACCCACTATTCTTGGAGACTATATAAAGTGTCTACCCTTCCCTTCTGACTAAAAGATTAAAAAAAAAATTTTTTTTAATGAAATAAGAACTCTAATATGATTTTGTAACAGAAATCTGCGATGAAACTACACTCCTCCTCTTCATCATCATTTAACATCCGTTTTCTGTGCTGGCATGGGTTGGATGGTTTGAGAGGAACTGGCAAATTAGAAGACTGTACCAAGTTGTAATCATCTAATTAGGTGTTTTTACAGTTTGTGCCATACATTCTAGATATAATCATTCATCCTTAGAAATTGTGTATTTTCAGTTAAATAGACAATCTCCAAATGGAAAAAATATGCAGGATGTTGTTGATGTTTTACAAGGTCCTAAAGCAATTTATAAAATTTAAATAGGTCAATAGTCTTTATACTTAAGAACTTAAAAATAAACTGTACTTATTCATCTTGTTTTATGTGATATATTTAATAAAAGAATTGAAATTCCTAAGACTAGTTACTGTGGGTACCTGAAGTGTAAAACTAACGAATAAGATGTCACAGTAATGAGCTGACTTGATGTACTTGTTGCTTTTGAGAAATGAAGTGGGGGATACATCAGCTGAGGAAGGAACTTAAAGCTGTTAATTGTTTAATCTTAGTTCAGCAAATGCATTCAAGCCATCAGCATCCTGTTCTTTTTCAAGAAAAGTGAAGTGAGGCAACATTGAAGACAGTAAGATTTGAGGAAGATGTGGCTTCAATTTCTAGAGATCAAGCTATCACATTGGCTTGTAAATATAACATTATTTTCACTTGGCAATGATGTTGGTGCTAGTGAAGTATGTTTGTGTGTATATTCTTTTCTACTCTAGGCACAAGGCCTGAAATTTTAGGGGAGGGGGCCAGTCGATTTGATCGACCCAGTACGCAACTGGTACTTAATTTATCGACCCTGAAAGGATGAAAGGCAAAGTCAACCTCGGTGAAATTTGCACTGAGAATGTAAAGACAGACGAAATTCCGCTAAGCATTTCACCCGGCGTGCTAATGTTTCTTATTTTTTTACTGCCCACAGGGGGCTAAACATAGAGGTGACAAACAAGGACAGACAAAGAGATTAAGTCGATTACATCAACCCCAGTGCGTAACTGGTATTTATTTAATCAACCCTGAAAGGATGAAAGGCAAAGTCGACCTCAGCAGAATTTGAACTCAGAAAGTAGCGGCAGACGAAATACCGCTAAGCATTTTGCCCAGCATGCTAATGTTTCTGCCAGCTCGCTGCCTTTGTGTGTGTGTATATTAGCAAAAAATTGTAGTTAATAAGTGGTGAGTGCACTTGTTGTATTGCTAAAGAATGTGACAGGCAACACAATATCAGCATATGCACCCAAACATAGTGAACAGAAAGAGCTACTTACAAGTTAGATGACATGGATATCCTATTTGCAATTGATGACTTCAGTATCCATGTTGAGAAACATCATGTGTACATTGAAGTTAAAATAATGTAAGGTAAGAAATACATCTAAGTTTTGAGTGAAGACGTGGCAGCACTGAATGACAATTAGTTACACCTCTCTCTTTTAAAAAATTGATCTATGATGATCAAAGGAGATAAAGCATTCTTCATATAGAAATAAAAGCAACAATTTTTATAGAAGTAATTGCTGGTTAAGCCACAAGTAATGAAATAGAACTTAATTATTTTTTTTTTTTTATCATATATAGAATAAAAAAAGACAAAAACATAAAGCACTTAATTTTAACATTTGCAGTATTGTTTATGTCAAAAATATAACAACTAACATGCATAGTATTTTTCATGTTGTTTTCACACTATATATAATATGATGTCAAAAGTGGAATGTTTGAAATATGGGCTTCATATTTTTAGAAGCTATAAATTTTTCATTGTTCCTTTTAACTGAGCACATTTTCAAATGTTGACCATCAAAAATGAAAAGAAGAATGAAATTCTTTGCAATTCTTTTCCCACAAACACAGACTGTTTCTGTCTGTAAATGTGTTTTAAAACTATTTGTGGTTGATATTTGTTCAAAAGTAATAGCCACACTTTGCAACCACACTAATAATCAGGCACACAGAGCAAATTATAAAAAAACATTTTCAATTGTTGTTTATTTTTTTTCTTTTATGTCTAATGCTGATATTTTTTCTGAGTTCAAAATTCATTTTCTTTGTGTTATATATATATAAAAAAATTGATTTGAACAGTTCTTTTAGAAATGTTCTCTGTACTCTTACATATTGCACTCTTTTCCAACAATTATATTTTCTTTTAAAAGAATTGATTTGAAAGTGTAATTCAAAGGTCATTATAGTAATTGCAAGATTGTTTCTTGTCTATTCTAGAATTGAGACCAATTCTATTGGTTTTCACAATAAGATTCCAGCTGTTCAGTCATCAGAACATATTGAATCAGCATGTAAATGGTCAAGTATTCCACAGACATGTATATCTTACTGTAATTTCCAGGTTGAAATAGCATGATTCTGATAAGGCTGTCTTTTTTAATTAGTCCATTCACTAGGCTTCCACATAATTTCTGTCTGTTTTGTTTTATTCATAAGACTCTGGTCAGTTTGAGCTCATGGGCAAAAAGAACTCCTATTTTTTAAGAATTACATCATTTAGGATCTTTATTATATATATTCTTCTATTCTTTTAGTTTATCAGTATTTTATTTATTTCTAGTTTCTTTCCTGCCTTTCAAGAAAACTTTGGATGTAGGTCTCTTGTCTTCACTTTGAAATCCACACAAAGACAAAAACAATAACAGTCTGTGAGGATCAGTCCTATTATGTCTAGCTAGCAAGAGTTTAAATAGTTGACACTTATTATTCAAAAAGGCATTTTTTACTCTGTGAGGTCTAAATAGAGATGAATTAACAAATGCTATTTCATGAAGAAATCAGTCTAGCTGAAGATTGAAACAAAACTTATGCTTCTTTCATTGAGAACTTAGCCCTTACATCATGGGTTGCTGCTAAAACTCAAACAGTATTTTATTTATCACTTGCAAAATATCATAGTTAAGTCTATAGCTTTTCATAATCAGCATACAAAAAAAAAAAAAAAAATTCTATGGGAGAGTAGTCTTAGCAACTGGAGGTGGAGGGAGGTGGGGTTCTTTAGAAAAAAAAATTATCAGTTTAAATTATGTAAACAAAAATGAAACTGGTGTAACTGGGAACTGAAATTGGATCAGAGCCAGCTTGTTTAGAGATTAGCTTTAACTAAGTTGCTAGCAGAAATCTCTTTTTATAAATGAAATGGAGATAAGTCAGAATTTTGTTGTACTTCAAATCTGAACCTGTGAAGCATGGCGTTGAAAGAAGTTTATGACTGATCAATTTCCTTAAGAGCTATGCTTCTAAAATAGGTACAAAAGTTTTCAGGTTTTTTTTTTTTTCGCAATGTTTTCTCATAATTACTGTTTTGATATTGATCAACTAATATTTGTATTCTATCTATGATAAACTACTATTAGATAACAATATTATTGAATAATATTGTTATTCCTAAGAGAGATAAAGGAAAACATCTGTCACATAATACAGTTTTCATGTTTTTAGTATCCTGCAAAGATTATCATAACTATTTTATAACGGTGACATTGCTTAAGAAGCCTTCCTTTTAAGCTCCTTGAATTCAATGTTTCTTTGAGTTGATTATATATTATACTAGCAGAAATACCCGGCGTTGCCCGGGTTAAAGAGAATAATGAAATCTAAAAACGCCGTCTAGACTACGCATCATCTTTATATATAGAGATGTATATACACACACGCACCCAAACACACGTATATATATGTATATCAATATAAATATATGAAAGTCAATGAAGTTTCGTAAAAGAAGGTGATCATGTACATACTTTCTTGCTGTTGTGATTATAACACCTCGTTGTAAACAATGTTCCTTGTTTTCCCTTGTGGAGCATATACAAATAGGTTTTTTTGCTGCCCACTCTTGAGCAGCCAACATACAGTTGTCCATGTGAGAAGCAGGGCT
>NC_068982.1:129477061-129479005 GCF_001194135.2 Octopus bimaculoides
TTCAGTTAGTGGAATAGTTTCATTTTTAAAGTGAAAGTATTTGACATGAGTGTTTTTGTTTCACTTTTGACACGTAATACTTAAATAGTGGAGGAGATATTATGTTGCCGTGGGCTCGAACTCTGCAAGAAGTTAAAAAAATTTTTTGACTAAAACACAACTGGAACCCTAAGTAAGGCATGTGTAAAATTTGAATGAAATTGGTTGCGTAGTTCTCGAGTTTTAGGGATTCACACAGACAGACAGACACACATTCTCATTTTTATATATATAGATAAATAATGAATCTAAGCACATATATAGTGTATGAGGTTAAGATGTTGGATTACTGTACACATGATCACAAGTTCAAACCTCATCTGCTTTAATTAGTACATTTTTCTTTATTAGCAACAAGTTCCAGTACAGTCTTATATTTGAGTTGTTACTGATAGAAAAAACATCAAGCTGTAAAAGTAATTTCTTTAACAATGTGGAAAAGTGAAATTAAAATGTCCAGTTCACGCTTTTATGGAAAATTATTTACTGAAGTTTGAAAGTAAACATTGTGCTAACTTCACTTAGATCTCTTTCTCTTCTCTTTAATAAAAGGTTTTTAGTGGTGTTCTTCATCTTTGAACTTGTCAAATGGTGTTTGCTTTTAATTTTCATTAGACATACTGGTGCCATGTAAAAAGTACTAGTGATGGAGCCACATAAAAACCACTGATGCTGGACCCACATAAAGAGCACTGGTGAATAGTACCATGTAAAAAGCACCCAGTGTACTCTAATGTGGTTGGCATTAGGAAGGGCATCCAGCTGTAGAAATCAAACCAAAACAGACTATGGAACCTGGTATGGCCTCTGGCCTTGTTAGCTCCTGTCAGACCGTCCAATCCATGCCAGTATGAGAAATGGATATTAAATGATGATGATAGTTACTTGAATAGATCTTTGTATATTACTGGCATTTATTATCTTCGGAGAAATGACTTCAGAACATTAGAGTAACAAAAATAAATAGTGTAAAGCTTTTAATTTGGGACTCTTATTTCTGCCAAACTCATTACTTCATTGTCTCTCAACTTACAAATAATAAGAGAAATGTAATTCTAATAACAAGGAGACAAGCATAGCTGTGTGGTGAATAAGTTCACTTCATAGCTATGTGGTTCTGTGGTCAATCCCACTATGCAGCACCTTGGGCAAATGTCTTTTACCATGGCCCCAGACCGACCAATGCCTTGTCTGTGGAATTTGATAGATAGAAACACTGTAGAAGTCCATTATGTGTGTGTCTGATAGATATGATCCATTTTAAAATTCATGAAGGTTATGCTTCAGCAAGGGAGTGCTACCTCCAGGGCCAGTAAAAGAATCTTAAAACAATAACAACTGTACAAATTGAATATCTGATCACCTTGATGAAAGAATGTTGACTGAAAAGATATTGTAAAATAATTCCCATTGGGGAAATATTGAGATTAGAGATATTGTAGGCATATTCACATAATGTGTTTCATAAATAGAATAAAGTGTGAGGTTATTGATAAGTATGTTGTTCCTTTGAAGTTTGTTTTCTGATCTGTTATCATCATCATTATCGAATATTTTTTTATATATTTATTTTTTCTCTGTGTTATGAGCTAATGATCTGTGTAGTCACATGGGGTACAAAGTGCCTTGATAAGTAAATCTGTTCAGAGGTTACATTGTTGTATAATTGGTATAATGAGAGTTATTTTAGCATCTGTAACATGAAAGGAGGTCGATGCTTATTGACAGCTATTGATCTATACTTTATTTTCAGCAGATATTTTGCTATATTTGGAAAATATTGATGCTAATACTTGTTTCATTTATGCCCATTACTTTTGGCACATCACTTTAAAGACCAGATGCACTTCAATCTGTATTGTCCAAAAATTTCAGTCAACTGATCTTGTCCGAGTTATCACTCTT
>NC_068982.1:129479105-129495418 GCF_001194135.2 Octopus bimaculoides
AATGCCTTGTCAGTCGAGTAGAATATATTTCCCTGAGGAGATTTGATAAAACTCAAACATGCTTGTTACTTTCACCATTTGGCTCTGAAGTCAAGATCCACTCTTGTGTTGTCCAAAAAATCTTATGTTAGGATTATCTTAATTGCTTGTTGTGCTGGTAGTTTTCTTGTACTAATTACTTGGATTCACTATAGTACGTGTGTGAGTTCAAGCCAAGTTACTTTTAAGTAAGTCCTTAACCATGAAATAATTTGCATAGTTTCTGATGTTAAGAAGGACATCCAGCCATAGAAAACCATGCCAAATCAGACTGGAGTTTGGTGCAGCCTTCCAGCGTGCCAGCCCAGTCAAACCGTCCAACCCATGCCAGCATGGACGATGGCCATTAAATGATGATGATGATGATGGTACTTAAGGTAAAAGTTAATATTAGTACATACTTGGTATCTATCTGTTAATTATACAGTATCTTGTAAAATTTGGTATTATGGAGTATTTTAACACGTTTGCATGATATTCTGGTTTTAGAATGAGTATTCCGTATTCTTGTGTTTTGTAAGACACATCTAAAAAGCTCAGCAGTAGGAAGAGCGTCTTGTTGTAAAATGCTCTAGACACAGATGTTGGCTCTGATTCAATTTCAGTTCCTACTTTTACTAGTTTTGCTTTGTTTATATTGATAGTCCTTTCTCTAAAGATACCCTCAGAAATGGAATCATGTCAAGTATGGGGTTGCTGGGCCAATCCGTACTTTAGCAAAGAAAATGGCCTTTAAACATTTGGTGTTGTGTATTTTTGATAATATTCTTCCTTTTGTAATAAGAGCTAACTTGACAACATCTTTAATGATTAATATCACTGAAAGAGATCAAGACCAACAATGAATTGCAGAGAGTAATGGATTAGTGTGAAGAGAAATAGAATGAGACTGCTGAGTCATGTGCTAAGGAGATGAAAGTGACTGAATGAGAAAGTAAGGGTAACAGATGTAGAAAGTAGAGGAAAGGGAAGACCAAGAAAGGTATCACTAAAGATGAGGGAGGAAGAAATTAGGACAAGGAGGTCAGTGAGGAGAGGTGGAGAAGATTGTCATGGCATTTGTAAGACTAATTCCTGCTTTAACAAGAAAATTAGATTTAAATACTTGTTGCGGCAAATATAAGTGGTTATTTTGATTTAGTTTGTAAGGTATTTCTTTTCAATGGAGAATGCCAGTTTTGTCTAAATACAGCTAATATATTCCTATTTGCCCCAGACTGGAACATATATATAACTTATCTTTTACTCGTTTCAGTCATTAGACTGTGCCCATCTTGGGGCATATTGTTGAAGAACTTTTAGTTGAATGAATCAGCCCCAGTATTTTTTTTTACGAAGCCTGGTACTTACTCTATTGGACTCCATCACTGAACTGCTAAGTTAGAGGGATTTAGACACACTAACACTGGTTGTCAAGTGGTGGGGGAAAACACAGACACAAAGACATGCAGATAAGTATGTATGTATATATATATATATATATGATGGGCTTCTTAATTTCCATTCACAAGGCTTTGGCCAGCCTGAGGCTGTAATAGAAGACACTTGCCCAAGGTGCCACTCAGTGAGACTGAATTCGGAATCATGTTTTGGGAAGTAAACTTTTTACCACACAGCCATGCCTGGATAACTAATTAGGAAGGGAGTCTGTTTAGATGAGATGCAGTTTGGTTTGCTGCCAGAGAGAAGCACCACTCCTATACTCAACTGCAGGAGAAATACCTGGCCCAAAACAAACCTCTGTATTTGGCTTTTGTTGACATAGAAAAAGCCTCCAACAAGGTCTCCCACTCCTTTTTCTTGTGGTCAATGCAGAAACTAGGGATAGACGAGTGGCGGGTACAAGGACGCTATCAGTAAGGTGGGGGTTGGCAATGAGTATAGCAATGTATTCAGTATACAAGTAGGAGTTCATCAAGGGTTGGTCTCCAGCCCCCTCTTGTTCATCATAATCCTCTAGGAATAACAGGAATTTAAGCTGGGCTGCCCCTGGGAGCTCTTCTATGTTGATGGCCTTGTTCTTATATATATGAGAAATAGAAAGAATGTATTTCTTAGAGACATGGAATAGTAAAAATAAGAGAACCTCTTTCATTCCAATTTCAATCCAGTTGAGGTCAGCCTTTCTCTGTCATGTTATTAGGATTGGTTGATCTATATCTGTCTTCTTTGAATTTGTAGTGCTATATTAATGTGAGAAGTTATGTGTGTGTGTGTGACACACACACACAAGTTTTGTCTCACTGCACAGTAATGGGTTGACTATTACTTTGTGAGTGAAATTGATTGACAGAAACTGGAAGAAGCTTGTTGTGTGTGTTTATATATATGTGTGTGTGTGCATGTATGACTGGGTGTACATTCCCCCTTGTCTTGGCATGTATGCGTTGTTTGTAAACAAAAACCTTATAATTTGTATGTTTGCTGGTAGTTTCTACAAAAGCATGTCTGGACTGTCCAGTGTTCGATAGACTGAAGTATTACCTTACTTGGAAACAGATGAGGGTTAGTATCAAGAAGGGCCTCTGGTTGTAGAAAATCTACCCCAATAAACTTTATCTGACCCATGCAAGATTGGATAAGTAGACATCAAAATGATGATGATTTTCACGTACACATGCACTCACACTCACTCACATCATCATATCATTTTAATGTCCCCTTTTCCATGCTTGCATAGGATAAACAGAATTCACTGAGTCAAATTTTATATGGCAGGATGCCATCCCAGGCACCAAACCTCACCTGTTTCCAAGTAAGGGATTATTTCTCCATTGCCTGATAGGATTTTCCAGAAGACTGGCAATGAAGGACACCATTTGTATGGCAGTGATGTTGAGACAAGAAGACACACATACATTTATGGAATACATGCCAGGCTTCTTTTAGTTTCCCTTTATCAGATACACAAGGCTTTGTTCTGTCCAAGGTTATAGTAAAAGACACTTGCCCAAAGTGCCATACAGTGAGACTGAACCTGAAACTACATACTTGGGAAGCAATCTTCTTAACCACATGACTAGACCTGCACTTAGTGTTATTGGTAGTAACTGACTCCAACATAAACACATGGCCTGAAATGTGGAGGAGGAGGAGAAAAGGTGATGATATCTATCCCAGTACTTAATTGGTACTTGATTTTGTCAACCTTGAAGGGATGAAAGGCAGGATTTGAACCCAAAATGTAAATGGCTAGAAAGATGATGGTGTTCATGAGATGTGTTTTAGATGTTATATATGTTTTTTAATTATAAATAAAGCATAATTTGTAGAATGTGTTCTTCAACTTAAAAGTAGCAGTAACCCTATCCAGTTGATCTGCTCGTTCACCCTATGCAATCCTCTGGACCATTTCTCTTGTGTTCACCTTCCTGTAACTTGAGGATATGCCCTGGGGTAGCTGTGTATCTTCTCCACTGCAAGTCACCTGTCCCTACCCCTCTATCATACTTTAACCTCTCATTATCTGACATAAATTCACCTCCCTCAATGCTATACCCCCTCAGTAGAGGGATCTTGTCTTGCAAGTTACTTCATGAGCTCACTGCAGTTGGTGCCACACAAAAAGCACCCAGTATATTCTGTAATGTGGTTAGCATTAGGAAGGGCATCCAGCCATAGCAACCATGCCAAGCAGACATTGGAGCTTAGCACAGCCCTCTGGCTTGCCAGCTCCTGATTTGCCTGTTATCTGTATCAGATTGAGCAACAATGGAGAGACCTCCTCTTTAGCTACTTATGACAGTTATTAGTGTTGTTAACCCAGCAGACCTATGAAACTGTTCTTATCATTGCGTCCTGACCTTATCATTGCATTTGTAAGACTACATTATCCAGTGTGTCCCTTCTTTTCCAATATTGTTGAATGTGATTCAAGGGATATTGACTGCTGTTTCTAGCATGTTGAATGGCCATAGTAGTTGCTGAAGGTGATGGTATTAATATGACATAAATATGTCCCTATCAATGTATGCAACTGTGAATTACTGAAACTAAGTGCCTCATACACATTATTTATCATAGTTGAGTCTTCTCATCTTTATGCTACATGCTCAATGAATAAATTGTAGGTTATCTTTCTCTCACTCCCCTCCTGTCCTTGTGTATATGTGTGTATTTATCATAAGTTGGTCTGGCAACAATTACATGTCAAGAATTATGGTGTTCAAGAAGAATTTTAGATAAAAAAATTATTGCTGTAAAATCAATTTGGAACTAAAATTTCTAAAGAAGGTTTGGTGGCTTTATAACTGAAGTGTTAGGAGTTCAAACCCAGCTTACTCTCCAGTCGTATTGTATATACAGTGAGTAAGTGTGTAATTTCAACTGGTATAACATTTTTCAGGTTGACAGATTATAAGACTATGGGAGTTGTTTGTGTTTTGCCAAGGTTTTGTTGTTGCTTCACCAGAAATATAGCATCTGTGCTGCTCTGTTCTTACTGTCAATTCACAAATCATCCTATGTAAACTATATCTTATTCTGCCCTACTTTTACTAAAACTCATTTTTCCACGTTTGTTATTTCATTCAAAGATATGCCTCTTACATCAGTATAAAGCTCGAGACATCTTTGTGTGTGTGTGTGTGTGTGTGTGTGTGTGTGAGAGAGAGAGAGAGAGAGAGAGAGAGAGAGAGAGAGAGAGAGAGAGAGATAAAATAAAATATTGTGATATTTGTAATTTATCAAATGCATTAACAGTATCAATTAAATTAAATCACTTTAAAGTGTAATAGAAGCTAGTGGGTGGTGCTAGGGGTTGTCTTGCCTAAGAAGTTTTATAACCAGAATGCAAAGACAAAGAAGCTAACGAACAGACACTATGTATTCAACTAAAATTATCAAAGGAAATAAAGACTAAAATATGGTGTGATATGATTTGAAAGAACTGGAATCTTTTGATAAGTATAGCTATGTTTAGGATAATGCGTTGGTGTGTAATGCATGAAAGTACAGACAATTGTAACTAATAATTTGATAATTATTATTGTAAGGATTTAATAATGATAACTATGATTTTCTAATTTCATTATTTCTAGTTAATTTATTTTATATCAACAGGCGTAAATAATTACTTGGAGTTATTTTCCAATTATATAGCAATAAAAAGAGGCCGTATAATTAGATTTGAGTTGTCCTCTGAAGTCCATGTTGTTCAAAGTACTGCTTTAGTAAATGAATAAAATAATTTCGTCCTCTCTAAAAGTTTACTGATAAGCCTTGGCCTTTGTTCTAATAATTTAAGATACCATGCACAGGGTATCTCTAATTTAAACTTGTAAGATAGTCTTTATTGTCTGGAGCTTTTGTTAAGTTGTATAATTGCCTTTTGTCTATCAATGCATTTTGGTTTCATTACATTACTTCCAGATATTCAACAGGTAGTAATATATATATATATATCTTTTTTCCATTCTCTATATAGCATGTCCCATTTCACAAAAATTACTAATGTTTACCCTACAGCTAGCATTTAGAAAATATACATATTTTTATGATTTGTTAAGGTTTTTTAATTGAAAGTAGTTCTATGTATAATGTAAAATTATTGGTGTTATTGTAAGCTTACACATAAGAATGTTTGTGATATTGTTCTTATCTTATATTGTTGTTGAAATAGTTATTGTTCAGTAGTATTTGTGAATAGAATTGTAGATATTAAAATATATGTATATATTCAAATTTGATTTACATTATCATTTTATAAACCAAAGGTTACTCATCATCATAACTGTCAACACTACATGTATTGTCATTTGTTTAGTAACTATTTTTCTATATAGGTATAGATTTGGTTGTGTCTATTATATCATTTTGAACTCCTCCCACCTTCTATTTCTAGGCATTTAATGCTCTCATATACAACCTAACTAGTTTATCTTGTATTGCTTATTGGAAAGACCTGAATATTACCAATTATCTTTCCTTTGTACCTATATTATAATCATTATACTTCGTTTTTCTATCTGGTTTTCAAAATTCTTTATGTGAGTTCATGTGTTAAAGCATATTTTGTTGTTTCTGGGGAGCGTCATTTTGTCTTTACACCTTATTAACAGACTCACCGGTTCAATTTCCACTCTATTTATTTATATATACAATTTTTTCTCCCAGAATTTTCATTGTTTCTTGCAACCTTCTCAGTAGTTGTCAACAACTATTGAGAAGATTGCAAGAAGCAACAAACATTCTGGAAAAAAAAAAAAAATTGAGTGGAAATTGAACTGGTGAGTGTGTTAGTTAATAAGGCGTAAAGACAAAATGAATCTCCCCGGACACAACAAAATATAAACATTATGCTTATAAGCTAAAGGTAGCGAGTTGGCAGACTTGTTAGCATGTTGGGCAAAATTCTTAGCAACATTTCCAGGTCATTACATTCTAAGTTCAAATGTTGCTGAGGTCAGCTTTGCTTTTCATCCTTTCAAGTTTGATAAAATATGTCAGTCAAATGCCAGTGTTGATGAAATCGACTAACCTTCTCCACCTAAAAATTGATGATGTTATGCTAAAATATGAAATGATTATATTAGCTGAAACATGTAAAAGAAAGGTGTTAAATTTCATAAAAGCAACTTAATTTGAAATGAATTTTCTTTTCTGACTATGATTTAACCCTTTAGCATTTAATCTGGCCATATCTGGCTCAATATTCTACCTGTTTTATGGTCAAACTGGCCAGATCTGACCTCTCACACCTACCCAACATTTGTCATGCTGAACATAAACAGTAACATACGCTGAAATGTGGAAGCTATGAGATGATGTATGATTAATTCAAAATAATGTGAATAAATAAGCAGAACATTTGATAGAATAATCTGAATGCTAAAGGGTTAATGTATTTCATCCTGTATATTTTAGACTGAAGTTCTAAATATCCTTAATTCATTTCCTGTTTTTAGCATATTGATAAGGTTCTGTTTTGTTTTTGAAATTATTACTTACCAAAATCTATAGTTGGACTTAGAGAGGATGATGGAAAGGGAGGGTTTTTTTTTTTTGTTTCTGCATACATATATAACTGTTGATGTATAATCATCATTCTAAGAAGATTCCTAGTTTGAAGCATAGCTTTAAAAAAATGCAGAACAAATATCTTGTTAAAAAAATATATATATATATTTAGTGACCAAGACCTTTGGAGATATGCTGTGCTTGAGAAGACCCGACAAGCCAAGTGAGAACATAGCCCATGGCCTATGCCAGTGGGTGTAACCAGCCCACTTATGAGTGCCCCGCATTCATTGGACAATAAACTTTGCTTGCGAAGACCTATTGAGGCAAGTGAAATCAAAATCAAAATCACTGACATGGCTGATGACAGTACCACCTGATTGGCACTCGTGCCAGTGGAACGTTAAAGGCACATCCGAGCGTGGGGTGTAATCAGCCCACTCATGAGTACCCCTCATTCATTGGACAATAAACTTTGCTTGCGAAGACTTATTGAGGCAAGTGAAATCAAATCAAAATTACTGACATGGCCAATGACAGTACCACCTGATTGGCACTCGTGCCAGTGGAACGTTAAAAGCACATGGAGCATGATCATTGCCAGGGCCACGGATTGGCTCTCGTGCCAGTGGCATGTAAAAAGCACCATTCGAGCGTGATCGTTGCCAGCATCACCTTACCGGCACATGTGCTGGTGGCACCTGAAAAACAACATTCAAGCGCGGTTTTTGCCAGTGCTGCCGGACTGGCTCCTGTGCAGGTAGCACATAAAAAACACCTTTTGAGCATGGTCGTTGCCAGAACTGCCTGACTGGCCTTCGTGCCAGTGGCACGTAAAAGCACCCACTATACTCTCGGAGTGGTTGGTGTTAGGAAGGGCATCCAGCTGTAGAAACCTTGCCAGATCAGATTGAGCTTGGTGCAGCCTTCTGGCTCACCAGTCCTCAGTCAAACTGTCCAGCATGGAAAGCGGACGTTAAACGACGACAACGACGATGATGGTCATTGTAAGTAGCTTTGCTAAAATCTCTTCCTAACTGATATGCTGCCATTTCCAGTTCTGATTTTGGTAATAAACCATCAGAGATTTAGAAGCTGTTGATTCTGCAATGTCCAAGTTTCCAGGCACCTGTTGCACATGCACTCCTATGCTTTTCTCTCCCTAAAATTCAAGCTACTTTGCACTTTAGTTTATCATTGTTACATATAAATACATAGAAACCTTTGCTTTTTGAGTTGCTATCGTGTGGAACTTTCCTCTATTTGCTTCCCTGGAATCTACTTTCCAATATATCAAGCTCCGCTTTACTACCATAGCCCGCTTTTTATCTGAAACACCTATTTAGGTGCTATTAGCAATACTCTTCATTTCTCACTTGATAAGACAAAAGAAAAACCTATAAAATCTGCTCATTTTGGTGATTTAAATGAAATATTTCAGACAAGGTGTTGTTGAGCAAAAAGTGTGTTCAGAATAATAGAAGTAAAATAGGTTTGAATTAATGGCTTGTTCAACCCAATTGAGCAGTTAAACAAGAACATATTAATTCCTATTCAATGTATCAACATAACTTAAGAAATGGTTTTGATTGTAGTTAAGTGTCAGGTCACCTTCATTGAGCAAACTGATAATTAATGACATTTCAGCCATGATTATTAAACTGTCTTTGTCTTTGATGTAGACGTTAGGGAGTGATTTGAGGGAGATTTGACTGCTACTTCATACTAGATGAATGACTGCATCGAGGCTTTCTTATTGGCTTGAAATAGTTTCAGTGCATATAAGTGATGAGAATGTTAGCTATTGATCAGTATTTGTGGAATCGATGACCCTGTTGGTATAGTAAATATTGTTTTAATGACTTAGGAGTTATTATTACTGTAATACTGGTTGTGTTGGCTATTTTACTGCTCTATTCTAAGTCTGCATCTAAGTTTATGTATACAAACACATACTACTAAATCTTAGTCAGGAAGGAGAGTATCATTTAATACTTACTTAAGATTTTTGATATTTATATTTAATGTTGTTGTTGTTATTTTTAATACAGGTGAATTAGCAGAACTGTTAGTGTTGGATGAAATGTCTTGCAGTAGTTAGATATAGCTTGTTATGCTTTGAGATCAACTATACCTTTCACTCCCCTGGAGTTGATGAAGTTAAGTACCAATCAAGTACTGGGTTCAATTTAATTGACTCACTTCCAGCTCCAAATTTGTGACCTTGTACCATTGTTAGAACAGTTATTTATTCCTAACAGAAGAGCAGCAAGTTGACAGAATTGCTAGAGTGGCGAACGAAGTATTTTGTAGAATTTAGTTACATTTTGAGTTAAATAAAATTCTATTGAAATCAGTTTTGCATTTCATCCTTCTGATGTTGATAAAATAAATACCAAATAGATAACAGGGTCAATTTAATGGACTGTTCTCTCCTTCAAAATCGCACAACTTTTGAATCAATTTCTTTCTGTTATTCTTTTAATATGTTTCTCTGAAATATTTTATTTAAATCACCTAAAGAAGCAGATTTTATGAGGTTTTTCTTTTATATTTATGGATATACACACACTACTAAATATTGCTCAATCAACGAGTGTATTGTTTGATTCTCACTTAAAATTTTGCTATTTTTAGAATTAATTATAGTGTTAATGATAATTATGATTAATGGTTTCTAATTAAGGTGTAAGGTCAGTCAATCAGTCAGAGTGTAAAGAACCAGAAGAAATGCTGCTATTATTTGTAATAGAGCATAAAGCCACATATTTTGGAGCAGGAAACTGTAAGTTATGCCAAATAGGGTACTTACAACTGCTACTTGGCTTAGTTGACCCTAAAAGGGATTAATGACAGATGTGTCTCTATAAGATTTGAACTGAGAATATACATATAAAGGGATGTAACTAGATGCTACAAGGCATTTATGTCATTTACTGCTCTATCAATGCTAATACCCACAACCCCCTTAATAATAATAATAATAATAATAATAATAATGCTTTCTACTATAGGCACAAGGCCTGAAATTTGGGGGAAGGAACTAGTCGACCCCCAGTGTTTCATTGGTACTTAATTTATTGATCCCGAAAGGATGAAAGGTAAAGTCGATCTTGACGGAATTTGAACTCAGAATATAGAGATAGATGAAATGTTGTTAGGCACAGGAGTGGCTGTGAGGTAAATAGCTTGGTTCTGGGTTCAGTCTCACTGCATGGCACTTTGGGCAAGTGTCTTCTGCTATAGCCTCAGATCAACCAAAGCCTTGTGAGTGGATTTGGTGGACGGAAAATGAAAAGAAGCCCGTTGTATATATGTATATGTTTGTGTGTCTGTGTTTGTCACCCCACCATCTCTTGACAACCGATGCTGGTGTGTTTGTGTCCCCATAACCTAGCGGTTTAGCAAAAAAGACCGATAGAATAAGTACTAGGCTTACAAATCCTGGGGTCGATTTGTTCGACCAAAGGTGGTGCTTCAGCATGGCTACAGTCAAATAACTGAAATAAATAAAAGAGTAAGTGTTTTGCCCAGCATGCTCATGATTCTGCCAGCTTGCCACCTTAATATAATAATAATAATAATAATAATAATTCACAATAATATTAGAGGACGTTGAGCTACATGTTTTGCAGTATTTAGAACCAATTCATTCTGTTTGTCTTCATTCTATGTTTGATAAAATAATTATCACTCAAGAATTAGGATTTGATTTAACGCTACTTTTCTCACAAAATCTGTAGCTTTATATAAATGTTAGACATCATTATCATCTTCTTTCAGTCTTGTTTCCATTTTTTTTTTTTAGTGTCTTCCAGACACCTAGGGCAAAGAAACTTACTGTATACATTGATAGGCCACTAAAATAAACACACCAGATCTGTTATTTGCAAAATCAAATAAAGTTATATAAAAAATAAAAAAATTACAAGGACGGTTATTGTTCTCACAATGACAATGTTCTCCTCAATATAAGTGACATACCAGTTAAAACATTTTTTTGCTCTTCTTGCAGGGATGGTAAGTCAGGAATTATTTTCAAATAATTTTCAGTTCCTGTTTTGGTCATTCCTAGAGCTCCTTGAAGTGTCACATGTTTTTGATTTCAATGAGCAAATCTTTACATTTTCTGAGTTCAAATACTGCCAAAGTCGATTTTGCCTTTCATTCTTTTGGGGTCAAGAAAATAAGTACCAGTTGAGTACTGGGGTCAATGTAATCAACTTACCCCTGCACACCCCCAAAATTCAGGCCTTTTACTTATAGCAGAAAAGATTATTATTATTATTTGATTAAAACTCTCAGCTTGTTTTGCTGGGTATGATGAAAAGTGATGATTTTTGTAGTTGTTTTATCTTTACATTTGTACCAATCTCTTTGAGCCATGCTGGGAGTTGGACACTGATACTTCCCAGAAACCAATTACTACTGGCATTATGTCTACTCTCTTCATTGCCCACAACCTGCATATTTCCCCACTTCAAATTGTCATAGGTCTTCAGTTTTTCTTCTTTCTCTTTGATCCTGTTGTCACTGAGACATGCTAAGTTGATTATCATGCAAGTTTTTCCTTTTTTTGTTCACCACAATAATGTCAGGTTTCCAGTGTCTGATCTGATGGTCACATTATTATTGTATTTAAATTCCATCAAGGCTGACTTTGCCTTTCAGCTTTTCAGGGGTCAATAAAATGATACTAGTTGAACACTGGGGTTGATGTAATCAACTTACCCCTCCCCCAAAATTACTGGCTTTGTGCCATCATCATCATCATCATTATTAAGAAGATGGCAAGCTGGCAGAATTGTTAGCTTGCTGGACAAAATGCTTAGCGGTCTTTTGCCTGTTGCTATGTTCTGAGTTCAAATTCCACCAAGGTTGACTTTGCCTTTCATCCTTTCAGGGTTGATAAATTAACCCTTTCATGACCATATTTTTGTTGAGATGCTCTGTGTTTCTTTCAATCAATTTTAAATATAACAAAGAGTATAGTAAAATAACTTAGTTATCATTCAGCTGGTGTTAAGAACATAAATTGTGACTAAGGTTTGGTGGAAGATTTTAATTCAGAACTTTTGAAAATAAGACATTTGTACTACAGAGCCAGAGGCGGTTCTGGCAGGTTGAGATCAAAAGGGTTAAGTACCAGTGAAACACTGGGGTTGATGTAATCGACTAGTCCCCTCCCCACAAAATTTCAGGCCTTGTGTTTTTAGTAGAAAGGATTATTATTGTTATTAAGGCAGCGAGCTGGCTGAATTGTTAGCACACCGGGCAAAATGCTTGGCAGCATATTTTCCATCTTCATGTTCTGAGTTCAAATTCTACTGAGGTCAGCTTTGCCTATCATCCTTTTGGGGCTGATAAATTAAGTCCCCTCTCCCACAAATTTCACGCTTTGTGCCTTCAGTAGAAAGGATTATTATTATTATTGTCAGCAGATTTTTGTCTAGATTTCATGTCAAGAAATCTCCTTAAATTGAGGACTTTATGAAGAATTTTTAGAAATTTTGTAGAATAGAGAGTGAGTTATAATTACAAAGTTTTTAGAATCTATTGAATGGTTGTATTTCTGTTGTACCTAGCATTCTTGTTACAACAGGAATAACTTTCATTCACATATCTAGTCTTTTCCATGCCTTGTACATGTATGGAGAAAGCTTCCACATGGTCTTAGAATACTGCAATACTCATTTCCAAAAACAGCTAAATTTATATTTCATACTTTCCTTTTGAGTATCTTTTTCTCTACCTTACCATACCTTTTTCATTTTGTTTTTGTCATTTTGTTGTTTTCATATATAAAATGATGGAAATGTGCATTTACTTGTTACAAAGACAACACTTATTACATTGCTAGCTATTTTTGTTTTGAAAAGACTTCTAATCATGTGTTCATATGCAGCTAGGATAAAAGTTCTGTTTTCCTCATTAGTCCTCCACATATCAGCCAAGCCCATTATTCTTCTTGTATATCTTATAGTTGCCAGACAAATTGCCCATGAACATTTTTCCTTTTGTTTGTAAATTTTTTTCTACCTATCTTCATTCCCTGTTATTCTCACTGACTGCACATATCAGCTTCTCTTCACTTTTCCTGACATACAACTCTCTTCTATTTTATACAATATCTGTTATATTGTGGTCTACTTCCTTCATTTCTCACTATATACTGTTAACCAACACTATTAAGAGGGTGTATGTAGCCTGTTGTTCACAACCTTTGCTGTTTCTTTCCACTAAAAAGCTTCAGAGTAGCTCAGTATTGATGCTTTTAATTTTGAGTTTAGAATATTGCTGATCCTCTCTATCTTTCATTTCCTTTCAATTCATCATTTTGTTATAAACTCTTTTGGTGATCTTGGTCAGATTTTAACTACCTTTTCTTCTCTCTTTATAACAAGCACAGCATGTTTGTTAACACTGAACTGTAACAATTCTAATAGAACATATATGAAATAAACTAATATCTTCATTTTTGTTGTCAGGTTTTAAGTCAAACATGAACATTAGTTAGTTAATTCCTTCATTACTTTTGGACTGATGATGTTTTTTGTATGGACTTTAAGAGAATCAAGGTAATATGAAGAGTAGTGGAGACCAATCTAAAAATTTCTTAGTTCTTTTTGATTTAGTTTTATATTGGAAAACTTATTTCTGTAGTAAGTATAGCTACATAACATATCAGGTCATTAATACCAGAGATGGTATGTACTTGTAGACTTTTCAGTATTTTAACTTTTTCACTGCCAAAAATAACCTGCATTACTTAACTCATCTTCATCATCATCATCATCATCATCGTTTAACGTCCGCTTTCCATGCTAGCATGGGTTGGACGATTTGACTGAGGACTGGTAAACCAGATGGCTACACAAGGCTCCAATCTGATTTGGCAGAGTTTCTACAGCTGGATGCCCTTCCTAACGCCAACCACTCCGAGAGTGATAAATCTTTCTTGGTATATCTTTCTTATTTCTTCAAATTACTCTAATATCAATTTCTCTGATATTTCTAATCCTTTCTAAATCCAGTGATGTCTTCTTTAACCTTCATCTTTATCATTCCTGCCTTGGCGCAGTAAATTTTCTCTTCAATTTTTCTTCTACTTAAGATGAGTTGGCAGAATTGTTAGCTTGCTGGGCAAAATGCTTAGTAGCATTCTGTTTGTCTTTACATTTTTGAGTTCAAATTCTAGTGAGGTCAACTTTGCCATTCATCCTTTAGTGGGTGATAAAATAAGTACTAGCTGAACACTGAGGATGATGTAATTGACTTCATTTGTCCAAGGTGCCACTTTGTGGGAATGAACTTGAAAACATGTGGTTGGCAAGCAAACTTCATCTATCTACCTACCCACTCTCTCTCTCTCTCTCTCTCTCTCTATATATATATATATATATATATATATATATATATATATATATATGATACTTGTATTGTTCATTCATTTCTGTGTCTGTTTTAACTTACGCTTCTATCTATAGGTCATTGTATTTTGACTCGACATCTTATTGAGCAGATATTCTTTCTAAATTGTGAATGATATTATGTGTAGTTTTTAATTTCTCTATCGGTTTTGTGACTTGGTCTTTGACAGTAACAGTTTTTTGGTTAATGCTCATTCTATGTATCACCTATTGATATTCAGTAGGGTTTATCTACTGTCCAGTGGTTATAGCCACCTACTTATGTGTATCTTGTTTTGATCTAAATATTTCCTGACAATCTACATTTTCTGTTTCAAGTAGTTTGACTAAGTTCTGGTCTTCTGCAGTGGTTATAAGTTTATTATTACTGCATTTTGACCAGCAGCAAAATAGTAAATATAAAGTTTCTCTTTATATTTACTACTGTGTTGACCTGTCTTTCTGGTTACTGTACATGATTTAAAAATATATCTACTGCTTTTTTGTACACAAGGTTGGTGTTGATTACATAGGAATAAATATCCTTCCATTAAATCTGAAGATTTTGGATAGAAAGTATTGTTCTTTGGCAGTTTCAAACATTTTACAGTTTTGAATTATGCTGATGCTTAAAGAATTTAATCATTTTTTTAGGAATCGAACCTCATGCTCCAATTATTGTTGATGTCATGTTCTTCATTGCATTCTTGAAACTGTTGCATATTTATCAATTTTTCTCATTTTTGAGACTGTATCGTGGTTCTTAGATATACGTTGATAAGAAACTGTTTTGTTTTTTACCAACAAATAACATTTCTTTTTCTTCTACCTTTCCTATCTTTGTTACCTTTGTCACTGTCTTCTATTTTTGTCATTTTCATTTATTTTTTTCATTCCATTTTGTCTTCTTTCTTCAGTCTTCTTGTTTGGTTTTGTCTTGTTTTCTTCTTTTCTGTTCATTGTTATTATAGTAGGTCAAGAGTGCAGCAGCAAGGTCATGGCAAACTGATTTTTCCACACACACACTCCACGGTCTTAACTAAACATATTCTGTGCACACTTCATATTTACGTTGAGATCTTTGTGCATATATTACAAAGCACATACATATACATACATGTGCTACAAAACACATGCATACAATTTTAAAATGTTAAAAAAATCAACTGAAGAATCCCCCAGGATTGACATATCTTACAATTACAAACACATTCCAATGACTAGAGACACAATTAAGTACAGACAGAAATTAAATAGGTAATTAATGGTAAATAGAAAGCAGGAACAAATTGAACCATTTCCCGAGTTTCTCAACTGCTATGATATAGCAACATGCTAATATGTTTAAATAACAAATAAGGTGCGGCTGTGTGGTTAAGATGTTAGCTTTGCAACCACATGGTTTTGGGTTCAGTTTCACTGTGTCGCACCCTGGGCAAGTGTCTTCTGTAGCCTTAGGCCAACCAAATCCTTGCGTGGGGATTTGGTAGATGGAAACTGAGAGAGGTCCATCATGAGTGTGTATATGTTTGTGTCTCTTTGTCTTTACATCACATGGTAGTTGTAAAACAAGTTTCACCATCATTTAAATGGTATCCTTCATTTCTAGTCTTCAGTGAAAGTATGTCTGGCTATGGGGAAATATTACCTTGCTTAAAAAACTAGTGAGGGCTGGCAGCAGGAAGGATGTTCAGCCATAGAAAATACACCACAATAAACACTGACTGACCTGTGCAAGTGTGGAAAAGTGGTCATTAAAGTGATGATGATGATGAATGTTATGAAACTATTTTGATTTTGTTGTTAGAGAAATATAAGATAGTTTTATAAATATATGCGTATCTATGTATGTATGTATGTATATATATGTGTATGTATATATATATATATATATATATATATATATAT
>NC_068982.1:129495775-129502299 GCF_001194135.2 Octopus bimaculoides
AGAGCCAGTCCAGGGGCACTGGCAACGATCTCGCTCGAAAATCCTACGAAAGCCAGTCAGGCGGTACTGGCAACGGCCATGCTCAAAATGGTGTATTTTATGTGCCACCCACACAAGAGCCAGTCCAGGGGCACTGGCAACGATCTCGCTCGAAAATCCTTACACATGTCATGGGTACAAGTGCCAGAGAGGCGACGCTGGGCACAGGTGCTATCCTGATTTTTCTATTCGCTTATGTATATATATTTTCTTTTTCTTTCTTTTTTATTTTACTTGTTTCGGTCATTTGACTGCGGCCATGTCAAATCACCTTTAGTCAAACAAATCGAGCCCAGGACTTATTCTTTGTAAGCCTAGTACTTATTCTATCGGTCTCTTTTGCCAAACCGCTAAGTTACGAGGATGTAAACACACCAACAAGTGTTTAGTTTAATATTTAATGTTATGAACATATTTTAATTTTGATTAGTTTTATCTTAATTTTGATGAATAATCTTCAGTAAAAGAATGAGAAAAACAACAATATTCTATGTAAAGCTTAATCAGAGCTAAAAGTAAAAAAAAAAAAAAAGCAAAATTGCGAGATTAGAAGTTTGTTATTCATGGCAAGCATTTTATACTACTTATCTTATGCATAAAAGGCAATTTCTGTCTTTCTGTTACCATCTTGTTGCCTACACTCGTGAACCAATCTTGATGAAACTTTGCATACATGTTAAACTAAAATCCAGTTCAGTTATAGGCTAATTGGATTTCAATAAAAAAAAAATCTATAATGGGCTCCCTTGTGGAGTTGGGCTATTATATGATAAAATGATAAGGGTGCAAAGAGTGTTAGTGTGAGAGAAATGTAGTAGAATAGTGAGTGTGACTGATATCAGAAGGAGAGAACAGCATTGTGTAAGTGACAAATATGGAGTGGCAACGTTAATACAGTTATCATATACACACGACACTGTATACATACTTTCGTAAATACATAGATATACACACACACACACTTGTACATGCACATAAGTAAATTTTAAAATGCAGAGGAAGAGAAAGAAAAGTGGGTGCGAGGAATACATAGTTTTGAGGAGAGAGGTGAGAGATGGCTTTTCTGATGTCCATCACAAAGAAACACTCAAACACATACACTATTTTAATCTCGTGATTACCTATGTGTATGTTTGTAAGTGTGCTTCAGTGTGTGTGTGACATCCTATAACTGTCTGTCTCTCTACTTTTGTAGTGTCTTTCCTGTTACTGTCACATATTGTGAAATTTTTAAATTACGTCAAAATTTTCAAATTTGGTTTATTGAAATAATTTTCCATGTTAAATCTGATTTTGTTATTTAGTTGTTCCAGAAAATGTTACTAAGGTCTGAAGTTTAATCAGTTTTACCTAATTAGAAAACAAGATTCGGAAGCTGGCATTTTCTGCATGGTAGTTGTCTACCACAAAATGAAAGCAAGATCATTACGAGGAGGAATTTTTATTAAACACGAAAGTAAAGTATTACGACGACCAAAGTTGTAAGAACTTCTGAAGTTTTAATAAGTTTTAATGAATAAAGTCATGTGAAATGGTCGAACAGACATTTAAATAATTAAAAAGGGAAAAAATCCTCAAAGTATTTTTGTGAAAAATTGCACGAATCTGTCCTGAACAAGAGGTCTGTCTGTCATAGAAGGCATGGTCTGACAAGGAATAAACAAAAATTTATATAAGACATTCTATTGTAAAAATTGCCCAGCAACGACAGGCTATTCAGCTAGTTTTATATATGTTGATACAGGTTTAAACAGGTTTGCTGATAACTAGGGTTGAAGGTAAAAGTTTAAAAAGAAGAAGAAAAAATCTTTTCACAATTTCTTAGTGTTTGTAGTTGTTAGGTTTCTAGCAGATCCAGTACATATATTTTATTTTGTTAATTTTCAATTCAAATGATTTTGAAAACTTACTTTTTCTTCATTCTTTATATGCAATTGTACACAACCTATATTTACATTTATGTTTGTAATACAGTTACCGAATTGTTGTTTGAATAAACAATGTAATATGGCTGAAAAATAGATGTTCTAGTTACCGTCTAACAGAAACTCTGAAGAAATTAACTTAATCTGTTCTGTGTTAGTTAAATTGAGCTGTGCTAGTTGAGAAGTCTTTTTAATTGTGTAATTATTTAAAAAAATCTAGCAACTACAAGCGTGTGTGTCGTCTGGGGACTTTTTTTTTCTATTTATCATTTTAGTCAGATGAGGATGATAAATGCTCATGACCTTTGTTGGCACTCCCTGACTTGTGAGACTGATGCACACTGTGTGTGTATGTGTAAATTGATGCCTTCATGTTGAAATTTCAGGGATTTAGTTTTCTGAGATAATGTGAAATAATGATGACTGAGAGAGAGAGATATATATATTTAAAAGTCTAGTTGAAAGTAGATGTAAATAGATGAATACTATATCTTAAAGTTACCAGTTGTGTGCAGTCCAGAAGATGTTCTCAAATAAATTGGCTTTTACATCCCTGATTTATTTTGGCTTTTTTAAACTACTACTTGTTTTGATGGAACTAAGTGTAAGTGCATAAGATTTTGTTGTAAAGGAATAATGTTTTTTACTTTGATTAATGAAAAATAAAAGATTGAAAGAAATAAACAAAACTTTTTGTATCGAGCTGCAACCATTTGAAATATCAGCTGTAGAGATTATTAAATCTGATGTTATTCTTAGGAATAAGATGCATCATTGTCATTGCTGTTTAACATTCACTTTTCCATGTTTGTATGGGTTAGGTGGAATTTGTTGAGGCAGATTTTTTACAGCCAGTTGCCTTATCTGCCACCAACACTCTTCTGTTTCTAAACAAGGGCAATATTTCCCCATAGCATATTTTCAAGGAACTTTGGAAACAAACAGCATTGCTTGTATGACAGTGTTGCTCATTTACAACTGTCAAATGATACTAAGAATATGCACACATGCATTATATATATATATATATATATATATATATGTCATCATTTAGCATCCATTGTCCATGCTGGAAGACTGCACCAGACTCCAGTCTGATTTGGCAGAGTTTCTACGGCTGGATGCCCTTCCTAATGCTAACCATTCTAAGAGTGTAATGGGTGCTTTTACATGCCACTGGCATGGGTGTTATTTGCATGACACTGGTATCTGCTGTGACTGCAATTTTACTTGGTTTGGTGGGTCTTCTTCTGAAGCACAACATAATGCCAAAAGTCTCGGCCGTTGCCTCTGTGAGGCCTAACACTTGAAAGGAGCCTTTCACATGCCACTGGCATCAGCAACCTTGACTCCGTTAGGTCCAACACTCAAAAAGTGCATTTTATGTGCCACCAGCTCAGGTGCCACTTACATGATAACAGCATCAGCCACTTGGCTTGATGGGTCTTCTCAAGCACAGCATATCACCAAAGGTCTTGGTCACTAGTCATTGCCTTTGTATGGTCCAAAGCTTGAAGATCATGCTTCACCTCCTCGTTCTATGTCTTCCTGGGTACATTCTGTCGAACATGCACACTGACATTGCACATCCAGCGAAGCATACTGGCTTCATTTCTTTCAAGCCTACACATGTCCTCGGCTGTCACAATCCATGTCTCACTGCTGTGTAGCATAGCTGTTTGCACACAGGCATCATACAATCTGCCTTTCACTCTGAGAGAAAGGCCTTTGTTGCCAGCAGAGCCAGGAGCTCTTTGAACTTGCCCAGCCTAATCTAATTCTCACAGCTACACTTTCAGAGTATCCACCTCTGCTACTAACTTGGTCACCTAGATAATGGAAGCTATCTATTACCTCTAGCTTAACCCCCTGGCAGTTGATGGAATCTATTTTCTGTACATTTTTGGTGTTTATTGTACCTGTGCATCTTCCACGCACAAAAGCTATTTTCCTTGTTAACTTACCTCTGATATTGCTGCACCTCTTATGTGTCCATAGCTTACACCGGGTATGGAGTTTCTACCTATGTCTTTTCTACCTATGTCTTTTCTACAGATCGAGCAGGGCCATCTACCTGAAGTGATTTGTGATTTGTCTGCCTTCCTACTTACTAAGACTTTGGTTTTTGCTCGGTTAACTCTAAGGCCCTTTGGTTCTAGACATTGCTTCCCTACTTGGAATATCTTCTCTAGTTCTGGTAGTGGCTCAGCTCTAAGAACAAGGTCATCAGCATAGAGGAGCTCCCAGGGGTAACCTGTCTTAAATTCCTCTGTTACTGTTTGGAGGACTATGATGAACAAGAAAGGGTCTGAGGACTGATCCTTGATGAATCCCTACTTATACCTTGAATTCTTCACTGTACTTGTTGCCAACCTACATCATACTAGTAATGTCCCTGTACATGGCTTGTACAGCTCTCACTGACTACTTGTCTATCCCTATTTTCCACATTGACCACCAGATAAGGGATCAGCAGACCCTGTCAAAGCTTTCTCCAAGTTAACAGATGCCAAGTACAGAGGTTTATCTTTGGCTATGTATTTCTCCTGTAGCTGCATTACCAGAAATATATCATCAGTGGTGCTTCTCCCTAGCACAAAACCAAACTCCATCTCATCTAGACTAACTATCTTTCTAATTAGGTGGGCTATGACCCTCTCCCTAACATTCTTCACCTGATCCAACAATTTGATACCTTTGTAATTATTTCTATCTAAGGTATCACCTTTACTTTTGTATCAGTTGACTATGGTTCTGCTACACCAGTCATTGGGTATCACTCCTTCATGAACCAACTGATTTACAATATAGGTAACTGTACCATAACCCACACCACCAGATATTTTAAGCATCTCGGCAGGGATTTCTGATGGGCCAGGTGTTTTCCCTGTCTTCATATCCTTACTTGCTTTATCTACCAAGCTACTGTTGATTCGGATTGCTGGTCAACATTTGGCAGACACACCTCCTCCCATTCATTCTTTGCATTCAGCAGTCTTACATAATGGCATTTCCAAGCCTCTTTCTTTGCAGAATCATTAAATGCATTCCACTGCCATGTCACCCTAGGTCTGGATGGGACTTTGCACCAGCCACACATTTGGTATGTGGTACTCAGCAAGCTGTCCCACAGGAATTCCCAGTTGCCTTCTATGTCACAAGTCTGTCGCTCTTACCTCTCATCAAATTTCTCAATTAGGACGTCCCTAAATCTCTGATCATATGAAGGGTCTTTAAGCTTCCAAATCCTTCTTCTCCAGATTGGTCTGTTTCTCGGCATCCTTCTGGCCTGGAGTCTAAAGTCACTAATGATTAGTCTATGCTGGTGGGTACATTTTTCACCAGGATGGGTCTTTGTATTTCAGAGCAACTATGCATCCTACTATCTAGTGAGAATGTAACCAATCTGGCTAGCACAGTCACCTGATTGGTTAGTTATCAGGTGGCTGGCTGGCTTCTTGAAGTTGGTGTTGCAGATCAATAGGTTATTTGCATTACAGAACTCCAGTAGCCTTGTTCCCTCTTTGTTTCAGGAACCAATTCCATGGCCCCCCTGTACACCATGGAAGATACTAGGCTGCCATTCAGCATGCCCATTGAAATCCCCAGACACGAAGATGAGATCATTGTCAGTTGTCTTTGAGGTAGCCTGAAGAAGAATATAATAAAAGTGATCCTTCTGTTCATTTGTTAGGCCTGCTCATGGGGTATAGGCAGAGATAATTGTCACTATACTGTTCTGCAAGACTAGCCTGAGCTTAAGTACTCTCTTGCACATTCTGATTACTTCTTTGACTGTATTCACCCATTTCTCTGCAAGAAGTATGCCCAGACCACCTACCCCGTCACTGTTACCTTCCTAGAAGGTTTTATACCCATGTGTCTTGCCTGTGAGGAACCTGGCTGAAACTCCTCTCCATCTTACCTCTTGGATGCAACATACATCAACACGCCTCTGTTCAAGCATCTCAACAATCTATATATATATATATATATATATATATATATAATATTATATTATATTATATTATATTATACAATGAACTTTTTTGACTTTCCATCTACCAAATCCACTAATAAGGTATTGGTTGACCTGGGGCTATGGCAGAAGACATTTATCATGTTCACTCTGGTACTTATTTTAATTGGCCCTCAAGTGCAAAAAGGCAAAGTTTATCTTAGCAATGTTTGACCTCAGAATATTAAGGGACATTTTGTAAATACCATGAATCATTTCATCCACTGACTGAAATTTTGTTGAGTAGATAAATAGCTCATGGTAGTATGGGTTTTTTATTTGCATAAGCAATGTCTGGATTGAGATATAGTATTGCATTAAATGTTATGTTTAATGTTTATACTTGAGTCAATCACTTAATGTTTATAAAATCTGACTTTGCTTCCTTGGAGAGGGGCAAACATTGATCTACTTGACAATAGTAAAGAAGGTTTGTATTAGTCATGCTCTTTCTGCATTAGTAACACTCTTGTTGCTTTAAAAAGATTTAGTAATTCTCTCTCTCTCTCTCTCTCTCTCTCTCTCTCTCTCTCTCTCTCTCT
>NC_068982.1:129502949-129506848 GCF_001194135.2 Octopus bimaculoides
TATATATATATATATATATATATATTATAGATGATATTCAGAGAGATTTTACTGCCATATTAATAAGTCAAATGACTATATAGAAACTCCTACTAGATTTTAGTAATAGTAAACCTAAGCATTCAACTAGTTCAAATAGTGTTACAGTGGCTGTAGTGATTAATTGAAGAATTACTTTGACATACCTCTTGTTACTAATTCAACATCAGTGTGTGTGAACAAACAAACAAGTGATGTTTTATGTTGATACATCAGTTTGCTTCTAACATCAACTATATTACTTTACTCTATTTGGCCAGTTGCCAAGAGTTGTTGACCTTATTGAAAGAAGTGACACCTTGTAAGCCTGTATTTTAAACATGTCTAAAGTTGTTTAGAGGAAGTTGATTTGTAAGTTAGCAATTATTTTATCTCAGAACATTTACTTCTTATTTAGAAAATCCAGATCAGCTCCAGTATGGTGTACTTTATTCAGTTAATAAAATATTTGATTGTGATAGAGACAGGTATGTGTGATGAGAAATTTGCCTCTCAGCCACTTGGTTTTGAGCTCTATCCCAATGTGTGGTACCTTAGGTAAATGTCTTCTGCTATAGTCTCAGACCAACTAAAGACTTGTGAGTGGATTTAGTAAATGGAAACTGAAAGAAGCTCATATATATGTGTATATGTGCAGGTGTATGTCACTGTTTCCTTCCCTTGACATCACATGATAGTTTTAAAGAAATATTGTCATTATGTAAGTGGTGTCCTTCCCTCCCAATAAGTGTGAGGAAACTAGTCCTGGTCTACATTGATAGAAATTATACTGCGATGGCTGTAATTTGGTCAAGTTTATATACTATGGCAAGAAAAGGGTGCTAACATTTTAAGACCCAATATGCAGAGTCAGTTTTGAAATGACAGCACCTTCTTCTCTCCCTAAGTCATACAAATTTGACTGACTGAATTGCATTAGAAACAGTATATTTTTAGAGAAGAATATACTTTTAAGTGGAGGCGCAATGGCCCAGTGGTTAGGGCAGCGGACTCGCGGTCATAGGATCATGGTTTCGATTCCCAGACTGGGCGTTGTGAGTGTTTATTGAGCGAAAACACCTAAAGCTCCATAAGGCTCTGGCAGGGGATGGTGGCAAACCCTGCTGTACTCTTTCACCACAACTTTCTCTCACTCTTACTTCCTGTTTCTGTTGTGCCTGTAATTCAAAGAGTCAGCCTTGTCACACTGTGTCACGCTGAATATTCCCGAGAACTACGTTAAGGGTACACATGTCTGTGGAGTGCTCAGCCACTTGCATGTTAATTTCATGAGCAGGCTGTTCCGTCGATCGGATCAACTGGAACCCTCGACGTCGTAAGTGATGGAGTGCCAACAACAACAATACTTTTAATAATGTATTTACATCATTATTTTTTAAATGAAGCTAACCTTATATTTCCAGTGGTCTAATTCATGGCTGGTGTTGTGTTATTATCCTAAGGTACATCTTGGAATAATTTCTGCTCTGGAAGATAACTTTTTGAAACTTGTCTTTCCATTTTATATACCAGTGTAAGCTACTAGATTTTTTTATATTAGATCAGGAACAAATTGATCACATTCTCCATTCACTTAAGTTTATTTAATTTTATTAAACTAAACTCTCAAATTAGAGAGTACAAGTGGAATACAATATTTAAAAAAATTTCCTTAATGGTTGACTGAGAGAATTGTTAGAGCTGTGAACAAAATGAATTGCAGCATTTGTTCTGGTATTTTATGTTCTGATTTCAAATTCCAGTGAGTTCTGTTTTGCTTATCATCCCTCTTAGGCCAATGAAATATAGTATCAGTTAAGTACTGGAATCAATGATAATGACTACTTCCCCCCCCCCAAAAAAAAAACAACAACAAATATTTGGTCTTCTATCTAAATTAGAATTTGTTATTAATTGGGTGATGATTTGGCAGAGTCATTTGAGCATCAAAGAAAATACCTTGTTGCATTTGTTTTTAGTTCTTTATATTCTGAGTTCAAATCCTGCCGATGTCATCTTTGCCTTTCATCCCTCCAGGGTTGATTAAATAAAGTACCGAGGTTGATTTAATCAAGTAACTTTCTCTCTCTAAATTTCAGGTTTTGTGCTTATGTTAGAAATAATTATTATAAAATAGCATTGGACTATTTTTAATGTAAGATATTTTTCATACCAATTATCAGGTTTTTTAGTTTTACTAACTTAAAATGTAGTCACTGCTTAAGTATAATTTTTGTAATATTGTAAAGTCTAATTTTTCATTTTATCTATTATGTATTTCTTTCTTTTTCTTTATTTCACAGGCTTGACAGTCTGTTTTACTGCATATCTTTGACTTGGTCAAAAAGTGAATAATTTTGGTTGGAGCACTTGTGAAGAACCAGCCATGTCATTAGCAGTACAGCTAGAAGAGTTGGCATGGCAGTTGAAGAAAGAAAGACTCTTTATCAATTCAGAAAGAGAACAGATGCAAAAAATATATGAAGATGTTAAAAAAGTTGCAGAAGCTTTGTATCATGTTTCCTGGATCATGAGACAACAACGTACTAACTTAGAGATGCTAGTTACCACCATACATGGAATAGTACAGTCAGGGTTTTGTGCAAAAGCCAAGCAGCTCGAATCTATCAATTTTATTGATAGCTACAAGCAGCTTGGTTACCATGACATCAAATTTGCAGACCTTTTGAAATATTTACGAGATAACCCAAAATTAGTTGCTCAGCTGATCAGCTGTGGAGAGAAAAGGGGCATTGAAGGATCACAGAAGGTTGTTGGTATTGTCTTGCCATCTCTCTATGGTAATTGTGTGATGCTGGAAGATGAATACATGGCCTTGCAACTGTTGTATACTCTTGCTGAAAATCAGCTAACTTATGATGATAATCCACGCCGACTGATTCGCAAAGGGTCTTGTGCTTTTAGCAAACTTTTCAAGAACTTTTTTGATTCTTTATTTTCTTCCAAACTGTTCCTGACAGCAGCTTTACATGATCCTGTCATGAAGCTTCTGATGGAAGATGAATGGTTTTATGATATTGATCCCGACAAAGCACTTGTACGTTTTACTCCCTCTGAAAGGATGCGACGCTTTGGGGAACAAGGGTCAACAGAATGGAAAACTAATTTACAAAACTATCGTAATTTCATTGTCGATAAGCTAGTGACCTTATCGAATCGGTTCATTTCTGCAATCAAGAACAATATGTATTGTTTTCCAGTAAGTCTCTCATGGCTAGTCTCACAGATTTATCAACTTTTATCAAAGTCTGGCAAACATTCAGCTGCTGAAGTTCGAGCAGTTTGTGCAGATTTAGTTTTTGCTTTATTTATATGTCCTGCTATCTGGGATCCAGCACCTTACGGCATCATGTCTGATGTCCCAATAAGTCATATTGCCCGTCATAACCTCATGCAGATTGCACAGATCATCCAAGTGCTTGCCTTTTCACAAACAGATGATATTCCTCCAAAATTCAGTGATCTTTATGACAAATTTGACAAGGTAAGATTCTGTTTATATATTTTTTTCATTTGTTTATCTACATATATAAAAATGAGAATGTGTGTCTGTCTGTCTGTCTGTCTGTGTGAATCCCTAAAACTCGAGAACTACGCAACCAATTTCATTCAAATTTTACACATGCCTTACTTAGGGTTCCAGTTGTGTTTTAGTCAAAAAAAATTATTAACTTCTTGCAGAGTTCGAGCACACGGCAACATAATATCTCCTCCACTATTTAAGTATTACGTGTCAAAAGTGAAACAAAAACACTCATGTCAAATACTTTCACTTTAAAAATGAAACTATTCCACTAATTGAAACAATCACATTTCGATACTGTAGTGACAGATACTTTCACAGAGAGAGAAAGAGAGAA
>NC_068982.1:129507160-129514696 GCF_001194135.2 Octopus bimaculoides
ATGTATATATATATAGATGTACATGTAATATGTACACATATATACATATATACATGCATACAGATATCTATACATATATACACTCATCACACACACATACACATGCACACAAACACACACATTAGTCATTTGTTTTCTTATCCAAAACTACGTCAAAAGTACTGAATGGATCTTTATGAAATTTGGAAATTATATTCTTTGCATAACGGCCATAACTCCCATGAAAATTCATATATTTTTGATGTTGATGAAATTTTAACCCGAACATAACAGATGAGCATTATTTAGAAAATGATGTCACACGTTATCGAGGCTACCATTCTTTCTGGATGTGCAAAAGGGGATGACGTCTTTATTCCAAGAATTCCTCTTACTCCATTAGGAGTAAATTTAAACCAATTTATAACAGAGTTTAAATCACCGTAATAATGTTACAGTTTTCTATGATCATATACTAAGTGTTCATGAGATCTTATAAGTATGCTTATGTCAGGTTGCATCAATTGAAGTTGTTTCCTGTTTTACTAGCACTTTTGAAGTTACACGCAAGTAAAATGTAAAACCAAAATGAAACTGGCAAAATTACTAAATATATTTAGTTTCTGTTTATTTGCTACTATGTACCTTATTTCATGTACATACTTGGCCACAAGAACCTATACTTTTAAAAATTTTACACATTTCTATAACCAAGGAAAAACACAAAGGTGTTTCATTCAGTTCATGACTGTGTGGTTAAGAAGTTTGCTTCCTAATGACATAGTTTCAGGTTCAGTCTCACTGCCTAGCATCATGGGTATCTACTGGCGGTGTTGTCACTTCTCTCAACAAATTCCCAGCTTGCTGTGCCCATTCAAAGACATGTGAAACAAGAAATCCCTTATTTGATAAACAGGTAAGGATTAGCACCAGGAAAGGCATCCTGCTGTAAAACAATAGCCTCATAACGAAGCTTTAGTATGAAGCCATGTTTAGGTATGAGCAGAATTTAGGCTAGTTGAAATATGTTGACTGAATTAGATATAAAGCTATGATTTTAAGTTTAAAGAAGTAAGTACTAAGGGTGATTTGTTTCAATAAACCCTTCAAAATAGTGCCCCTGCGTAGCTACTGTCCAATGACTGAAACAAAGATTAAAGATACAATTTATATGAAAAATATTTTCTTTTGTTAAATAATACAAGTTGCATATATCTTAATATATTGGCTGTCTGCTTATACCTGGCATGCCTTTGTTTTTCTTGTAGCACATTATTGGAACAAGTAAAATTTTAACAAGTATGTGTTCTTGTAGAAGCATATATACATAAACTATGTATTTAGCAGTGCATAAACAGAAACTAAATACTTTTTTGTTTTACATTTTACTTCTCAATTGTTTCAATGTGTAAGTAAAGTAGGAAACCACTTCAGTCAATGTCCAACTAAATACAACAAAATTTGTTCATAATTGTTGATGTGAAGTAATCAGAAAATAAAATTGACATTGGAAACAATAAAACAGTGAGTTTGTGTTTTCATCTAGACAGGAATTCATGCTATAAATAAGTACTATTTACAGACACTATCAACATGATTTATGTCTTACATAATTACATATGAATCACTGAATGTGTTTCTGTAAAATACTTTTTCATTTTGTAAATTTTGAATGTTGTGTTTCAATTCTTTAAGATCCTTATTAAAATAAAATTAATTAAAATTGAAAAAGTTTTCCAGACCATAAATGTCTATGTTCAAAATGTAAGATTAAAAAAAGATCTGCATAATAAAGAAAAAAAAATTTCATGACCATGTGTACATCACTATACTGAATAGTAAAATTAAGTATACGCTTAAGATATCATTACTATCACAATCTTATTAATTGTGATGTATACTTCATTGTAGATGCACTTTTCCAACATAATTCAGTGAAGTTTATCACTTTCAAATTTTCTTTTTGTTTTGTTTAGCACGTGTGAACTTTCTCATTGTATTTTTCAGACAGCAATTATAAATCTGACTAGACTTTATTTTCTATACATCATAGTTCTAAAGAAAAGTCAGTGAGGGATATTTTCACTAGAGTTCATTGCTGGTAATTTGTGGGGATTTATACTCAAGTGTAAATTATACATGAATAAATACAATATATTTTATTGTTTTATATAGTCTTTTGTGGCAGCAGATTTCTCTATGAAGTATCTTGAAATTTTAGGAACTCTTATTTATTAGGTGATACTTTAGATATCAGATTGTTGTATGTTAAAAATTAACTTTCTGTAAAACGTGATGTATACACAGCTGTAAAAGCTCAAGAGAAGAAGGATGGGAAAATATTAGATTTATAAGCCCTAAGATTCACTCCATAATTGCCCATGGGTATATGGCATAGTGGTTAAGAGCGCAGGCTACTAACCCCAAGATTCCAAGTTCGATTCCAGGTCAGTGACCTGAATAATAATAATAATAATAATAACAACAACAACATCAAAAAATACCTTAGGAATGAGAACCCAGGTTCAAAATTTCCCCAAGACACTTGATGAAGGCTGGAGGGTATATCAGCCGAAGCGTTTTGTTAACAACAAATAAGATGAGGACAAATATCCGTCAAATGTAAATAATATAAATAATTGCCTGATAGTGTAATAAAATCATAAATAATATATAAAAGTAATTAACTAAGTGATACATTTTTTAATCTGATAATTTGTTTGTAATAATATTTAATGATACACAGTTCTATTTAAAATCGAAAGCAAGCATGCTAATTTAAGTTTTTTTTTATTTATTTTTTTTTATAACTATTAAAAATTCTCATGATTTTTAAAACTTTGGTCTTTGGTGGTGAAACATTTACTGTAGCAGACTTGTGAGGTTTGATAGAAATAAAAGTTAGCATGATTCATTTGATGTGTTATGTTAACCTCTATAAAAAGTAAAGGAGAAGTGAAAGAGAGAGTTACTGTGATAGATGCAGGAGTGGCAGCTGTAATACTGTGGACATGTGATATAAATCTAAGAACTGTGTAAAAAAGTACCACTCACTGTTTGTATAGCATACCTCTGGAGGTGGAAGAGGTGGTGAGGTCAGACCTTGGGACAATATGTCTTACAGATAAAATGAAAGAAAACCAAATGGTAATATCATCATCATTTAACGTCTGTTTTCTTCCATGCTGGCATGAGTTGGATGGTTTGATTGAAAACTGGTAAGCTGGGGAGCTGCACCAGATTCCAGTGTGATTTGGTATGGTTTCTATGGCTGGATGCCCTTCATAATTCCAACCGCTCCAAGAGTGTAGTGGGTGCTTTCTACGTGCCACTGGTATGGGTGCCAGTTACACAACACTGGCATCAGCCACGACTATAATCTCACTTGGTTTGACAGGTCTTCTCAAGCACAATATATTGCCAAAGGTCTCCATCACTTGTCACTACCTCCATGAGGCCCAACATTCAAACGGTGCTTTTTATGTGCCACCAGTATAGGTGCCAGTTATGTGACACTGGCATCAGTCACAACTATGATTTCCCTTGGCTTGATGGGTCTTCTCAAGCGTGGCATATCGCCAAAGGTCTTGGTCATTTGTCATTGCCTCTGTGAGGCCCAACATGCAAAGGTCATGCTTCACCACCTTGTCCCATGTCTTCCTGGGATGAAGGCATGGGACAAGGTAGTGAAGCATGATCTTTGAGTGTTGGGCCTTATGGGGGACAATGACAATGACGGAAACCTTTGGCAATATGCTGTGCTTGAAAAGACCCATCAAGCCAAGTGAAATGGTTGTCATGACTGATGCCTGTGTCGTTAATATGCATAGTAATGTGTGTTTAAAATAACTTGAAACTTCAGTTTAAGACTCATTTGCAGAATTACACAAAAAATTAGATTTGGATATTTAAAGAGAGAATTAATTTGTAAGACTCTGCTTGTAAATTTGACTTATACACACATTAAGACTATCAGATTCTCTAATACGATAGTGTATTGAACACATTTCTATTTTTCTATCAGAAAACCCCCCCCTCACACACACACACACACACACATGTATGTATTTATGTTTATCATCCTCATCATTATAGTTACCGTTTAAATATCTGTCTTCCATCTTAGACTTGTCAATGTCTGAGTCGGTCTTTACTCAGTTACTGTCTTCTTATACCGATTTAAGGTTGGGCATCTTAGTCATGTGTCTTCTGCTATAGCCCTGGGTTGACCAAAGCTTGAGTAGTGTGTACTGGATGCTTTTTTCATGGTACCAGCTCCAGTACAGTCACTAAATAACTTGCAAGACAACCTCTTGACAGAATGGAGTTACAATATTGAGGGAGGTGGATTTGTGCTAAGTGTTGAGAGGCTAAAATATAATAGAAGGAAAGGAACAGGTGCCTTGCAGTGTAGATGTATGGCTACTCCAACAAGAAAAGGAGAAAGGATGTTGGAGATGAGATGTTAGTGCATAGCCCCAAGGTACAAGAAGATGGATAAAGGGTGAATAGGGACAGAGAATTGAGGATGACTAAGAAGGTAATGTTTGCAAAAAGGTGAAAGGAGAGTAATGGATAAAAATGGCAATAAAGGTGAATGGTGAACATAAATGGAGATGTGATCAGTGGTGAATCTCAGTTTGGAGAAAATAGCAGAAAGTAAGAGTGGGTCAGGGAAGAGGAGGTGGTAAGTCATAAAAAGTGGTGGTAATGGAGAGCAACCATAAAATAAAACTGTAGATAGATGAGAAATAGTGTGATGATGAGGAGTGTGAAGGAGAGAGAAGTACAGACAGAGGCCTAAGGCATGAAGGGGTGGATATGGTGAGTGACAAGAAAAGGTTGGGGTGGGTATCAGTGGAAGCTAGGAGAAGGTATTCAGGTAAGAAGGAGTGTTGAGTGGAAAATTAAGTGGTATGGGATGATGAGAGTGCAGGGAGACAAGAAATCTGGTTCCAAGGAGAAGGATAACTGGTAGCAAAAACGTGAGGGATAGAATATGTGAAGTTCTGCTCCCATATACTTATGGCAGCTGAGGGAATAGTGGTGTAGTTTGAAGAGCTAAGGAGTGATGGGTATTACAAAAACGGGTTATAGAAAAGGCTTGACGGGGTCAGATAGGTGCAGTGACATAGACATTAAAAATATGCTTTTAGGACCTCATTTTTGCTGATATGATTAGGTCTTCTTGAGCATGGTAAATTACCAATCATCTAAGTCCTTTGTCACCTTGAGGTCAGTCTTCTCTATTTCATCCCACATTTTTCGAGGTCTGTTTCATAAATGCCATCCATATTTAGTGATATGCGCGTTTTTATACAACTGTCTGTACACACCACATGACCACCACCAATGGTGTAATCTTCTCTCCTGCTCACTACATCTGATGCCTCTTATGCCCAATTTTCTCTCAGTATATTTTCACTTTGTTGTAAGTGCACATAGACATTGCACATCCAGTGGAGTATGCTAGCCTCATTTCTTTCTAGTCTTTATATGTCCTCTGCATATGCAGCCCAAGTTTCACTACCATGTAATACTGCAGTTCATACACAAACGTTGATGTTAAAACATTAATGATGCATGGGAGTGGCTGTGTGATGAGTAGCCTGCTTACCAACCACATGGTTCTGGGTCCAGTTCTACTGCGTGGCGCCTGGGGGCAAGTATCTTCTACTATAGCCTTGGGCCGACCAAAGCCTTGTGAGTGGATTTGGTAGACGGCAACTGAAAGAGGCTTGTTGTGTATATATATATATATATATATGTGTGTGTGTGTGTGTGTGTGTGTGTGTGTGTGTTTCTGTGTTTGTCCCACCAACATAGATTGACAACTGATGTTGGTGTTTACATCTCTGTAACTTAGCAGTTTGTCAGAAGAGACCGATAGGATAAGTACTAGTCTTACAAAGAATAAGTCCTGGAGTTCATTTGTTCGACTAAAGGTGGTGCCCCAGCATGGCCACAGTTGAATGACTGAAATAAATAAAAGAATACATACATCAATGCATGGAGCTGGGTGGTGAGATAAATGCATACTTGTCAAATGATGTGTGTTAAATGAATGAAGAAGTAAATATTCAATACATGCTATAGAGTTTATAGTTTATTTAAACTGAATATTTTATCTTACAACTTAAGTTTCATGCTGCTGCAATCTTCAGGCAAGAGCTGTTACAATTTTGGTGGCTGTTGGTTACTTGGAAAATTTATCTGTTAATCTCATTAGAGTTTTTCTGTTTTTTTTGGTCAAGTTTGTTTGTTTCTTTCAAAGATATTTCACTTTTAAGGATAAGTTTGGGGAGTGTTTCATATTGTGTATCATGGATGCTGTTATCAGAATTTGCGTTTGAACTTTCTTTTTTTGTGTTTTGGTTGATGGCTTTGTTAATGTGTGTTTGAATTTTGTTTTGGTCACAGAAGATTTAACAACTTTGTGTGTGTATTTTATTGTATCTGATGTATGAATAGATTTGTGATTTTGTTAATATAGTTCATATATATTTATGTACATTTTGTACTTCTGTATGTATCTTGTTTTTTGTTTTGTTTTTTTCTTGTTGTGAAGGTTTGTTTTTATTTGTGTCCTTACGAATAATGCATTTATGTTAAATTTGGTTTGGCAGTTTGTGGTTTGAGTTTTGTGGATATCAAATCTTCTTTCTATGGGGTTGGTAGCTGCTTTATCCTACTTGGAATTATATACATGATGTATGTGCCTTTTTATATGTATCAGTGTACATATATATATACATACACACATATGTTTACATACATACACACATACATATGTGCACACACACATACACACACACACACACACACACAAATATTTGTAAAATCCATATATAATTATATTATTATTGTGATCACATTCCGGTATTTTCTCATAAAATTTCAGCTTTTGTTCTCTTCAGTTTTAAAGTACTTTGTAATAAATGTTTTATTATTATTTCCATCTGTGTGTTATTTGTTGAACCAAAATATCTCTTAAGTTTATATTACCACCTTGAGACAACTAATTCTTTGCTGCAAGTTCTGTTGGTCTTTTATACACACACATACATATTTACATGTATGCATATATGTACACACTCACACATGAATATACACATTCAGTCTCTATCTCTCTCTCTCTCTCTCTCTCCTTCTCACACTCACACACACACACTCTAGTTTGCTAACCCACTTCTTTAATAGCTTTTCACACTTTTCAATAGCAACTAATCCAACTAATCAAGTTTCAACTTCAAATGACATTTTATGGTTTTTGAACTTACAATCACAAATTACTTTCATTCTTTTTTTTCTTTTTTCCTTTCTCTCCTCTATTTTTAAAATCTTAAAAATTAGTTCACTATCAATTACGTGGATGCAAAATATACAATTACTGATATCTTCTTTTATCCATTGCGTTTGAGCAGAGTTTGGGATAAACATTTAGAGACATTTTATGCAACCCACTAATGACTCTGCCAATTTGCTACCCTGATGGTGATGATGATCTCTCCCTCTCTCTCTCTCCCTCTCTCTCTCTCCCTCTCTCTCTCTCCCTCT
>NC_068982.1:129514706-129516864 GCF_001194135.2 Octopus bimaculoides
TGATGATCTCTCCCTCTCTCTCTCTCCCTCTCTCTCTCTCCCTCTCTCTCTCTCTACTTGCTATGTCTGGAGGAAGTAGCAGTGCATGTGGCCTTTGCAGACCCTCTGAGATCAGTAAGATTGGTGCCATTTATATTCTGTTTGAACTGTTGCAAGTCATTAACTGCAGTCAAGAGATTTGCAAAGGTAGAATATCCTCATTCTGGGCTTGTAATGTTGGGTGTGCAAAATTGAACATAAAATACAGGATGGGAGAAAGAGGGATTAGTGAATCAAGAGAACCTGAGTGGAAGTGACATGAGACAAACCAGCTATGAGGAACAGAAGCCATTGTAGTATCAGTAGAAAAAGAGAGTAGATAGCATCTCTATTGTCCAGAGGTTGTCATGTATCCGTGGTACCTCTATGTCAGTCAGCTGAATGGCTTTCTCTAGACACAGCCTAGGATATCTCAAGGTGCAGTAACAAGAGTACCGTTCCATAAGTGGAAGCATTACTACATTGTGAATCATGCTTAAGCTTTGTTGGAGGCTAAAGTTTTTCTACTCTGAAGAGAAGGGCCAGTTTTGAGTCTGGACCATTTAAAGATGTGTATTGACTATGAAGGATCTCCAGTAATAGTGGTGACTAGCATTTAGAATGATCATGTGAGCGCTAGCTGTGTGTCACTCATCTTTTAGTCAGGTGAAGTGTAATCATTTTTACTTGATATGAACAGTACTTTTCATTTTTGAGTTGTTGAAAGAGATATGATAGGTATTACACTGGATGCATTTGAGGTTTATTTATGGAATCTTGCAGGTTTAACATGGGGTTGTTTGATTGCTTGGAGATGACACCATTTCTGTTAGTTTACAAATAACGATTCTTAGTTTGAATCCATTCTGGGGTTATGTTTACATCCAATAGTCATCTGATTATAATGGAGGTTCAAAGCATTTGAAATATAGTGTAGATATAAGTATTATAAACACTATGAAGGGGAAGTTAAGTCTTAGTTCTTTTATTGACTGTAAACTCATCTTGGACATTTAGATATTTAGTTAGAAGTGATACATGCTTTTTTTAAATGATCTTTTCTAAGAAATATTTGTATAGGTTTAAAGCTTACCTTTAGGTGATATATTTTTTCCTGCATTTAAAAGAAATGTAAATACTAAGAACATTACTATACAATTTGAATATTAAAACAAAACAAATTTTCCCCTTATGTTGATTATTCTAAATTTATAGAAATTTGTTTACATTAAAAAAGATTGATATTTTCTTGTTTCTTTATTTTTCTACACATAAATTATTTAATATTTATTAAGCAGAATACTTTTAATGAATGATGGTTGAAATTATCTTCTTACAATTTTTTAGGGCTGTCTATCTGGACTTATTGATATTATGTTGGAAGGTGTAGGACCTGATGCTCCCTCTGTCCCGAGTAACCACCCACAGAATATAGAACGTTCATCAGTCTTAATTACATTGACTCAGCTGAACACCTTGGTAAGAATTTTCTTTACTTCCTTATCTTTTCTCAACACTTTAAAATGTTTCAACTACAAATTAAGAACAAACCATTTTGAAAATGTTTGAATTAAAAAAGATTGAAAAAAAAAAAAATGAAGTAAACTTAATACTTAATTTGAGTTCGTTTAATATGTCTGTATGGTGAATTTAGTTAGGAAATTATCTGGAAAACAGGTAAAGGTTGGTTGGCATTAGTAAGAGCATCCAGTCAGGAAAAATCTACCTCAGCAAGTTTTGTCTAACCCATACTGACATAGTAAAACAGATGTAAAACGATGATGATGTATATCAACTAATTGTTATATTTACAATATTACTGGTATAGTAAATTGGAAGTAAATAAAATTTTAGAGAATGTCATTTCAACAATTAAATGACGTGAGCAATTACAAAGTGCCGCAATAGAGAAATTAGACTGGGTCATGAGGGAAAAATATATTCATGTTAATTGACATATTTTTAAATTTTTTAAATTTTATAAGTAGGAAACAGAATAGTGTAACTTTCATGCTTTCTTCAATTCTTGGGCATTACCTTGAAAGGTATATGTACGTATATATATATATATATATATATATATATATGTGTGTGTGTGTGTGTGTGTGTGTGTATATATATATATTTATATATATATGTG
>NC_068982.1:129516878-129518252 GCF_001194135.2 Octopus bimaculoides
GGTATATGTACGTATATATATATATATATATATATATATATATGTGTGTGTGTGTGTGTGTGTGTGTGTGTATATAGATATATATATGTCCCTTGCATAAAGGAGCTTCACCATTGGTGCTGGATGAAAGAAGAGGGTTGTTCTCAGACTAGAGGCCAAGGACCAAAGAGATACAGAGGTGATTTGGGTTTGCTTATTTATAGCCTTCCTAACCAAACTAGGTCAGGCTAAATAAAGGATTTTTCCTCTGTATCAGCTTTGATGTATGTATGATTTGTGAAAAGCTAAGAGGTCAGTTTACTCTCATAAATTTCCTTGTGCAACAGGCGAGAACAATAGGCAGAAGACCTGTAGGAAAATGTACATTTGGTTTCAAATCCTGGCTTAGAAATTTGGTAGCTATTTCCTACACATATATATTGTCTTTTACTGTGGCCTCAAGCCAACCAAAACCTTCTGCATAGATTTGCTAGATGGAAACTGAAAGAAGCCCATCATGTGTGTGTGTGTATACACTTGCATACATATGACATTAACTGGCTTTTGCACAGTTTTCATTTACCAAATTCACTCAAAACACATTGGTCAACCTGGTACTAAAGCAGAAGTTATTTACCTAGGATGCCATGTAGTGGGATTGAACCTGAAACCACATGGCTGTAAAGCAAACTTCTTAACCACATATCTATTCCTGTGCATTTTATATTGGAAAATATTTTTAGGATATTATCAAAATTAATATAAATCTTTCCATTTTGTAGATTTATTTATGTCCTAGTATTATTTATGTATCATTGCATGACATGCATCTGTTTTTTTTTGGGGGGGGGGATAGGGGGTAGCAAGTTAGTCAGAGGAGGAAGGCCAGTGACCTTTGATGTGGTTGATGTTTAGCTTGAACATTTGCTTCAGGAAAGTGTGGGCAGGGAGGGAATTTCAGAAGTGTTACTGCACTGAGGAGAAAGGACTGGGTGAAGTATTTAATGCAAGGGTTGGGGTTTGAGATAGAATGAAGGAAATGGGAGGAGGAAAGATGGTGGGTAGTGGTGGTGAGAGTTTGTAGAGAATAATACTTGCAATGATGATGATAGGTACATGAGTTGAGTTGACTAATGATTCCTCCTCTCCCTCTTCTTCAAATTATTATGGTTAAAATTTGACACATTTTTTAAAATATTATTTTAAATTAAATTAAAATACCAATCTGCTTATGATTCCTAAATGTGATGCAGATATTGTAGATTTGTTTCTGTTGTTTGTATTCAGTGAAACAACTCTCTTAACTTTTGTCTGTATTGACATCAGTATCTATACACTGTGTAAAGAAGGCGAATTCTGGTGTAATGAAAGATGCTAGGTTTTGTATGTATATAT
>NC_068982.1:129518368-129559638 GCF_001194135.2 Octopus bimaculoides
TATATATATAGGCACAGGTATGGCTGTGTGGTAAGAAGCTTGCTTCCCAACCACGTGGTTCTGAGTTCAGTTCCACTGTGTGATACCTTGAGCAAATGTCTTCTATTATAGTCTCAGGCTGACCAAAATGTTGTGAGTGGGTTTAGATGACAGAAACTGAAAGAAGCCCGTTATATATATATATATGTGTGTGTGTGTGTGTGTGTGTGTGTGTCTCTTTGTGTCTGTGATTGTCCCCCACCACCACTCGACAACCAGTGTTGGTGTGTTTACATCTCCATAACTATTGGCAAAAGAGGCTTATAGAATAAGTACCAGGCTTAAAAAAAAAAGTAAGTCATCATCATCGTTTAATGTCTGCTTTCCATGCTAGCATAGGTTGGACGATTTGACTGAGTACTAGTAAACCAGATGGCTGCACCAGGCTCCAGTCTGATCTGGCAGAGTTTCTACAGCTGGATGCCCTTCCTAACGGCAACCACTCCGAGAGTGTAGTGGGTACTTTTACGTGCCACTGGCACGAAGGCCAGTCAGGCGGTACTGGCAATGGCCACGCTCAAATACTGGAGTTTATTCATTTGATTAAAAATTCTTCAAGGTAGTGCCCCAGCATGGCCACAGTGTAATGAGTTAAGTAAAAGATAAAAGATATATGTATTTAATTTTTCCTGTGCCATCACTCACTCTGTCTTTCTTTCATTACATTCTGTCTTATTGCCTTTCTTTATTACTCCCTGAGCATTGTCTCTCACATTTCTCTGTCCTTTCTCACACTATCACCCCAGTCATTCTGTTCCCATCTTTATACTCTTTCTTCTTCTCCCTCGGTTCATCTTCTGGTTCATCTCCAATTACCCTCTCTTCTACCTGCTTTATTGGCCATGTTGCTTGAAACAAACTGAGAGAATGTAAATCAGTGAGACACCTCCTACTTTTGTCTTGCAATAAAATGCATCTAGTATCCATTGTAAAGTAATTGGTGAACAAGTGGAGATATTGTAATGTTGACAGGACCCTTTAGTCTTGTTAAGGATATAGCGACCTCTCTAGTGATAGTGTCACAATAAAACGTACCCAACACACTCTCTAAAGTCGTTGACATTATGAAGGACATCCAGTCATAGAAACCATGCCAAAGTAAAATATATGAGTGAGATGTAGGTGTAGCTGTGGGTTTCAGAAGCTTGCTTTCCCTCTATGTGATTTGAGGTTCAGTTCCATTGCATAGCACATTGGGCAAGTTCCTTTACTGTAACCTTGGCCTGACCAAAATCGTGTGAGTGGATTTGAGATGGAAACTGAAAGAAGTTCATCGTGTGTGTGTGTGTGTGTGTGCACTAGCTTAAAACCTGCACTCCATGTGGGCTCTTGGGCTAGCTCCTGCAGAGGGCTAATTAGGACTGTGACCCAAAATTAAAGAGAGCAATAATAATAAAGCATTTATTGGTACCCTACCAATATAGTATTACTTTAAATTCAGTTTAAATGAAAAACTTGTAAGTTCACAATTTTTTTGAGTTCTTTTAAAATTGGAATTTTCAACTATTAGCATATAACAAATCCTCATCCAGACCTGATCCTAATGCTGGATGTCCAAGAACCAAATGAAGGCCAGATTTTCAATCCTGGGATCATCCTGATTCCAAAATGGTATAATATGTCTATGTAGATCAAATGTAGACTGACATACAAGAGTCCTGGATGGACGGACAGACAGAATTTCATGTTTATCATTATTATTATTATTATTATTATATATAAACACACACACACACACACACACACACACACACACACACACATATATGTTTGTGTGTGGCCTTCTCTTGACATGTGATGATAATAAATGCGCATCATCATCATCATAAATGCAATGTTGTTTCCAGCCTACCATGAAAAACATCTGGTTGTAGAAAGCCTGCCTCAATAAATTTTCTCTAATCCATGCAGCATACAAAAGTGAATATTAAACAGTGATGATGAGTAAGATGTCCCACAACCATGCCTAGTAGGTCAGTCATTCCAAATATGAACTTGGACTATGATAATCCTTCCAATTCATTGTCATGGAAAGCAGACATAAAATGTAGTTCTGTGATGAACAATTTCAAGCAAAATAATCATTAATAAATATAATATATATAGATTTATAATTTTTCATTTTACTCTCTTCTGTTTATAATCACTCACTGTTCACAATCATTGCAAATGATTTATTGTATTGGAAAGGGCTGGTCCTATAGCCTTCAGAGACACTTTGTGACTGGTGAGATGGATTGATGTTCTTATTAAATAACTATAAGGTAATGACTACAGAACAAAAAAAGGACATTACTGGGGTGGAGGCACAGAAAAGTGACATTCTGAGAAGGATATGATTAAACATAGTATTAGGGATTGGCACAGTATGGAGGACTAGAAATGAATGAGATGGATGAGCCACAACTATCTGAATTTTTTAAATGCATAATTTAAATAACATGTCAGTTACTGCTAAAACTTTCTTTTGATTTGAGTAATAAGCTCAGCATTTCTCTTATGACAATAAAATAGATTGTTTTTAGTCTTTAACAGCTGTTTTCATCTGAATGTATTAATTATATTATAGGTTAACTTTTTACGTTCTACGTTGCCACACATGAATAAAAGCAATGATATAAATCAATTAGAAGAACTTTTGTCCATACTCCCAGCCATCCAAACACCAACTTTGACTATCCAGCCATCAACTCCTACCTCAATCACACCTTCTCATACACCTCCTGGTACACCTAGCAGTCAACGGAAAACCAACCGAGGTAAGTCTCAATTTTGCAAACAACAGTTACACTTTCATGCAGTTGTGAAGTCCCTGTGTGTGTGTGTGTGTGTGTGTGTGTGTGTGTTTTAAGAACAAATAACTTGGTTATCATGGTTAATGATCATTTTGACCATGTGAAGGTTAAAAAGTGAAAGGGGAAATAAAGATGGCAAAATGGTTCAAAACAGAAAATATTCTGGACAGGAAGTATTAAGCAACAGTGTTAGTATGATATGTAAGCTTAACACACAGTAATAGTGAGAAGAAAGGAAACTGTTCATCTCATGTGTGAACTGACAGGAAAAGAAGCAATCATGTTACTATGGTGTGTAAATTTAAGAGACAATAATGGTAACAAATCTGTTGGTTTTAACTGATATATTTATAATGATCTTTGTTTTGTCTTTTGTTTTTATTTTATTAGCAGTTATTCTGAATATTATTATTGTGTATATTATTTTTGTATTTCAGAATTTCATTTCTGTTGAATCTAAATAAAGCAAAAGCAAATATCTTTTTTTTTGAAGACACTATATTACATTTATTGAACTTTTCTCAGAAATTAATCACTTATCACTCTTGCTATTTATCTTCATTGTGTATAAACCAAGAATCTTTCTTTTGGCAGCTCATAAGAAAAAAATGTCTCTCACCAACCCTGAGGATGTGACTGTAAGCAGTGCTAATGTAGAGCAAAGCCATGTTGATGGCAGTGCTGATTTACTTGAAGATGTCTTGGTCTTTTCTTTGGGAGTGACCAGTGAGTGTCCTGGAATGCTGCCAGAATGTAAAGTAAGCTCATTTTTATATCTTTTATTTATTGCTTTGTATCATCATCATCATCGTTTAATGTCCACTTTCCATGCTGGTATGGGTTGGACGGTTTGATTGAGGGCTGGCAAGCCAGAAGGCTGCACCAGGCTCCAATCTGATCTGGCAGAGTTTCTACAGCTGGATGCCCTTCCTAACACCAACCACTCCGAGAGTGTAGTGGGTGCTTTTTATGTGCCACCAGCATGTGGGCCAATCAGGCAGTACTGGCATTAACCATGCTCGAATGGTGCTTTTTATGTGCCACCGGTACAGGTGCCAGTCAGGCGGTACTAGCATCAGCCACAGCAATGACAGTTTATTGCCCAATGATTAAGAGTACTCTTAAATGGGCCGGTTATGCTGCACTAGCATTGGCCATGGTTATGGTCCCACTTGTCTTGCCGGGTCTTCTCAAGCACAACATATCTCCAAAAGTCTCAGTCACTTGTCATCGCTTCCATGAGGCCCAGGGTTCAAAGGTCGTGCTTCACCACCTCATCCCGGATCTTCCTGTGTCTACCTCTTCCACAGGTTCCCTCTACTACTAGAGTGTGACACTTTTTCACACAGCTGTCCTCATTCATTCGCAACACATGACCATACCAGCGTAGTCGTCTCTCTTGCACACCACATCTGATGCTTCTTATGTCCAACTTTTCTCTCAGGGTGCTTACACTCTGTCGTGTATGCACACTGACAATACACATCCAGCAGATCATACTAGCTTCATTTCTTGCAAGCTTATGCATGTTCTCAGTAGTCACGGCCCATGTTTCACTACCATGTAGCATGGCTGTTCGCACACATGCATCATACAGTTTACCTTTTACTCTGAGTGAGAGGCCCTTTGTCACCAGCAGCGGTACGAGCTCTCTGAACTTTGCCCAAGCTATTCTTATTCTAGCAGCTACACTCTCAGAGCATCCACCCCTGCTACTGACTTACTGTCACCTAGGTAATGGAAGCTAAAATAGACTTATAATATTATTGATTACAAATAAAAGAATCTAACTTTAAATCTAAATGTTAAAATTTCAATATCAAAGATGAAAGATTCTAGTAGATAAAAAAAAAAAAGGTTCAGCTTTAGTTAGGTAAATTGTCCAAATACTAAATAGAAACAGAAATTTCATATCAGAAGCACAGAAGAGTAGTATTTGAGATGATGTGACAAGTATTGCTGGTTCATTATAATAGATGAAAAATTGATATGAACTAGTTGCTGATCTTTGTTTATCAAGAAAGATATGAGTGAAGTGTTGGATGGTGAGGAACCCAAATGGAAAGATTTGATACTGTTCATTTTTTCAGTCCGTACCAAAATAAATATCAACTTATGGTTATGCTAATGATAACCATCAGTGTTAGCATTAATGGCAGTGGGGTTTTCCTTTCAGTTTGCATTGATTAAATGAGTTAATTTTTTAGCTAATAACTATGTGTTGCTCTCTTTGTTGTTTAATACAACAAAGAGAGCAATATGAAACTCAGGTTGATAATTTCAACTAAATTTGATATATTACATTTTTAATCATCTAAATTCACTATACCTGATTATCTTTTAAATCTGTATTCATTTCATTATTTCATTATCTTCTGCTGTTATAACTGTTGATACACAAATTGGAGATAAATATGTAAAACAAAAAAATTATTTTCCAAATTAAAAGTCTACTAAAATTAATTATGAAGGTGAGATTATCTCATTCCTTAGTATTTCTTTGAGTACTATAAACTTTTGATAGTTGATTATTATAGAAATTGCAGTTCTAATAAGTGTATTTTTGTAATCTAGGTTTTATCTGCTGAGCAGGAGCGTTGCCGACGTAAAGTAACTTACCAGTCTTCTCCTACCTATGAAGACAACAATGCAGAAACACATGAAAAACGAACTAGGTTTTCATTTCCTCAGGATCAAGAATCAATTGGTAAACAACTTGTTTATTGAATTATTTGTATGCCTGTGTGAGGGAGTCAGAAAATAAACAGTTTGGATTACTGCTGCTTCTATAAACCTCCACCTAATATAAGCTGCTGCATCCTCTAGTTCACCATTTTCTAGTTTAATACATTCGCTGTTTTCTTCATTAACGCGCATAATTTTTGATTTGTCGCAGTTGACTTTCAATCCTAGTTTGGCAGCTATTGCTTCTAATTTTGACGTTTTATTTTGCATTTGGCTATATGTTTGTGAAAGTAGCGCTATATCATCTGCAAAGTCGAGATCTTCTAGAGCTTCTGCATCTGTCCATTCAATGCCTGTTTGGCTTTCCATCGTAGTTTCCTTCATAATCCAATCTATAACTAAAATGGCCAAACTACAGTTTATTTTAACTATAGTTTATTTGTAAATAACCATCAAGTTTTCTAGATGCACAAGTTATACACAGATAGTATCTGTTATAAAAAGAACTAGGATTTTACAGAGGCAAAGTGGCTTAGTTCCTTTCAAGTGTTGGGCCTCATGGAGGCACAGAGGCAAAAGGGCTGAGTTTGTCTCGAGCGTTGGGCTTCACAGAGGCAAAGTGGTTGAGTTCCTTTCGAGGGTTGGGCTTCATAGAGGCAAGGTGGCTGAGTTCCTTTCGTTCGTTGAGCCTCACAGAGGCAATGACAAGACCTTTGACATTATGTTGTGCTTGAGAAGAAAACCCATCAAGCTGAGCAAAATCGCAGTTGTGGCAGATATTGGTGTCACGCTAATTGGTACCCATACCAGTGGCATGTAAATGCACCCTTGTGTCACACAAATGGCTTGTAAAAGCACCCATTACACTCTCAGAGCAGTTGGCGTTAGGAAGGGCATCCAGCCATAGAAAACCATGCCAAATCAGACTGGAGTCTGGTGCAGCCTTCCAGTGTACCAGCCCAGTCAAACTGTCCAACCCATGCCAGCATGGACAATGGACATTAAATGATGATGATGATGATGAGTAACAGCTACATATTCTCATTCTTTTTTATTTCATTTCAGCAAATTATATTGTAAGAAAATTTTTAAAAATCTGTAGGAATATTTACCCATTTTTTTTTCCTGACTTTTTTCTTTTAGGTAACACTAGTGATATTCAAGAGGCTATTTCTGAAGTGGCATCAAGTCATTCAGTAGGTTCTTTAGAGAATGACAATGACAATTTTTCTGATATGATTTCTGCAAATGTAAGTGGGCGAGGGACGCCCAATGTTAGCGGGAGAGACACACCCCTCTCTCAAGCAGAAAGTGTTGAAGAAAGACGAGCACCTGATCTACCAGAGACTGTCCAGAAACAAAACCGAGAAGATGTTACTGAGAGATTTGGCAAATTTGAAATCAAATCTGAATTAGAGAGTATGTATACATTTTAATATATCTTTGTTGATATAATTAGATAAATTGATATTCTTGCTGGGATTATTTCATTACAGAATGGACTTCCAAGCATTATCTATTATGATGAAGTAAGATAAGTAACTATTTAGTTAGGTAAACAAAAGCAAATAGAATATCTCTCTGTAAAAAGGTAGGTTTATAGTTTATAATGACTACATGCCCCGTTGGTGTTTGATCAGAGGTTAAGGAGGGTTGAGAATTAATTCTGTAATGCGATCATTCTGTTGCTCCAGTCCAAAGTTTAATTCCAACTGTTGGCCAATTTGTCCCAAAGTTCTTATCTTGACGTAAAATTAACAAGGTGAATGTCGTTATTTCCCCCTCGTTCTCTGACGTCATCTAACAAACACCAGCCAAGATGGTGTGAATCAGCAAAGCTTTACCTGCTAGAAATAGCAACCCAAATGCTTTTAAATCAAATCCAAATGCTAGATGTTCAAGAAACAAATGAAGGGTAGATTTTCAATCCCAGGATCATTCTGATTCCAAAAAGGTATAGTATGTCTATATAAATCAAATGTGTGGAGGCGCAATGGCTCAGTGGTTAGGACAGCGGACTCGTGGTCATAGGATCGCGGTTTCGATTCCCGGACCGGGCGTTGTAAGTGTTTATTTAGTGAAAACACCTAAAGCTCCACGAGGCTCCCGCAGGGGATGGTGGCGAACCCTGCTGTACTCTTCCACCACAACTTTCTCTTACTTCCTGTTTCTGTTGTGCCTGTAATTCAAAGGGTCAACCTTGTCACATTGTGTCACACTGAATATCCCCGAGAACTACGTTAAGGGTACATGTGTATGTGGAGTGCTCAGCCACTTGCACGTTAATTTCACGAGCAGGCTGTTCCATTGATCGGATCAACTGGAACCCTCGACGTCCTAAGCGACAGAGTGCCAACAACAACAAATCAAATGTAGACTGAGATACAGGGGTCTTGGACAGACAGAATTTCGCATTTATTAATATAGATTATCCATAGAGATGTAATTATTTAGTTGCCTTCAACCATTGCTAATGGGCTAGATTTCTTATGAAAATTAGTTTGTTTTGTTTCAATGAAATGAAACTTCAGCATTAATTTACTCCTACTCATTAAACATTTAATTTTAATTTTGGTTTTCTATTTGTCTAACAGTATATGATATTCTTCTTCCAGAGTAACTGCTTTACTCTTTGTAGGTCCTGAAGTGACTTATTAGGCCAACATTGACATAACATCCACAATTACTGTTGGGTGGAGTGAAAGCACATAACAGAATCAGGACCTACTGTGCAGCCCTCTTCTTTTTAGTTTTTCTGATTATTTCTGATTCTGAGTGCTGTATTCCAGAGTACACAGCACTACACTACATTGAGTGATCTTTTGTTATTGGAAATAAATACAGTGTTAAATACATTTTGACTAATCATTATTGATTAATATTTACTGTAGACGAAACCAAATCCACTGTTAGTGACACATGGAGTACTGATGTACTGGCTAGTGATTCTGAAGGTCCAGACCAGAACCAACTAGAGCGCTTGGAAGAGGTTACAGAAGAAATGGTTCGACAAAATTTGCTTGGAGTTGCTGAGGTTAGTACTTTCTTTGTTACGTGATATTTGTAGCTTCACGTTTTTATTTTGGATTTTGTTTTGCAAATTTTTATATTCTAAAATAATTTACACTGTTGAAGACTCTTCCACCTAATTTTTGTAATTTAGCCTGTGTCTGAAGTCTCAGAAACAGCAAGTGATGCCTGGAGTACTGATGTTTTAGCTAGTGACACTGAAGAAAAACAGGCTGAGTTGATTCAAGAAATAGAACAGGTAAATATAGTTATCTTCTGTTATATATATATGTATTCGTTTCCTGTTTTACTGCTTATGTTTACTTTTTTTTACACAATTTATATACATTCTGAAGAAAAATATAATCAAATGCCTTTTTATATTACTGACTGACTGACATATATAATCACTTTCTGAAATTGTTGTCCATACTCAGAGTTGCTGATAAGCCTGTAATAGAGCATCTCCTTTTCTGTTTTACTCCTGATGTATTATGGTATCTGGGTTTGTGAGATATAGATGTTTGTAAACATATGTATAAAACAATACCTCCTCTTTGAATTATATTCCCTTTTTATTCAATAGTCAATTCAAAACCGTGTGTGTGTGTATACATACATATATATATATATATATATATATATATATATTGTGCAAGAGAAAAGACTGCATTGGTTTGGTCATGTGATGTATATGGATGAGGGCAGTTACTTAAAGTGTATGGAAGTGAGAGACCCAGGAAGACATGGGATGAAGTATAGGAGGCTGATCTCAAAATGTTGAGCCTTACAAAGGAGATGACAAGGGATGGAGGTATATGGTACATTGCTGTTCTCATGATGACCCACCAACCACAACAAAACAGAACAGAATTGATATCCTAAAACCACCTTGTTAATGCTTGCCCATGAAGGGCACTGGGGCTGGTGCCACATAAAAATCACTGGTGCTGGTACCACATAAAAAGCACTGGTGACGGTGCCACATAAAAAGCATTGTTGATGGTGCCATGGAAACAGCACTGGTGATGGTGCCATGGAAAAAGTACTGGCACTAGTGCCATGGAAAAGGCACTGGTGCTGGTTCCATGGGAAAAGCATTGGTGCTGGTGCCACATAAAAAGCACTGGTGATGGTGTCACATAAAAAGCACTGGTGATGGTGACATATAAAAAGCACTAGTGATGATGCCATGTAAAAAGCATCCAGTCCACTCTGTAAAGTGGTTGGCTTTACGAAGGGCATCCAGTAGCTCCTAGCCTCGCCAGCTCCTGTCAAACTATCCAACCCATGGAAAATGGACATTAAAGATGACGATAGTGATTGTGTGTGTGTGCATGTGTGTTAATTTTAAAATAAATTTTTGAGCTGACTTGTGACGGAAGCTATTCTAGCTATGAACCATCTCATCTTTTCCCTGACTTAGTCTCTCTGCTGAGCTGCATTATCCATTATACATATATTTAAGATGTTAGGGTGTAGTTTGAAGAAATTTGGCTGCTACGTTTAGCACGCTGAACAATTTCATAGAGACTTCCACATACTGAAATTGTACACTATTTCTTTTCTGAATAATCTAATTTTAGAATTTCTTGAAAAAAAAAAAAGAATTCAATAAATTTCATTTTCTTAAACCCAATCTGCTAAGTATTTATTTTTTATTTATTATTGAATTTTTTTTTTTTAAATCATTTTTTTTTTTCTCAAGGCTTATATGTCATTAGACATGTCTAGATTTCAAGTTCCTTTGAGCTGACAACTGTAATCAGTTAGTCATTACAAAAGTACTTAACTGTCTAGATCTTGTCTTTATTCTCAAATTCAGTAATTAATTCCTAATTAGATTTTATTTGATTTAGTTTGTTTAAGAAAAAAAAACAGCAAGAGAGGCACCATACTGCAGGCTTATCCAGTTAATTTTGGTATGGAGTTAAATAGATATAAAGAGATTTTTTTTGTAAAATTGCTAATGTTATTAATGGATAGTTATGTCACTGCTCTTTTGAGAAAGAGCTACTCTGGGTTGTTCTACCCAACTTCCTTCATTTGGTTTGAAATTTAATATTTGGGTTATTTCCTTCCAGTGACAAAAGGTCAACCCTATTAAATGGTTATACTACTAAATTTAATTGTACATATATCTATTTTAGCTTTGTTATATTTTTCCTTTCCTACTTTCGTATAGTCTTAACATTCCCTACCCTTATTTTTCTGTATTCATACTAACAGTTTATTAACTTCATTTCTTTGCACATAATTAATTTTCTCTTCACTTTCTAACCAGTAAGGCGATTTGTTTCATTTACATTAATTGTCTTCTTCCTTTCTTTCCTGTAGCATTTAGTTGGTTCTCTAAAGTTTATTAGGTTTTGTATTTTTTGTCCTTTTTTACTTAAGCTTTTTTTTTATTACTCTGCAAGGTTTTATTCATTTGAATGCAGAAATATTTGAATAAGAACATAGGATTATGTTCTTACTTTTACCATGTAATTTAACAGAACATTGAAAATTAAGGTCTTAAAGGAATTAAAACTAACCCTTAAGAATTAATATCAAGAATATACTTACACAGTATGATGCTATCAAATTTAGCTCATATTCTTTGACTCTACTATATTACAACTCACTAATCCTTTACAATTTTCTCAGGTTAAATTTATCTTTAAAAAATTTCTTTTCTTGCAGCTAAGAAAACCATCTTCATTTTACTGGAGTTCATTAAAATGTTTCCAACATATTTGGTTTGCTTTCACACACCTAAACTGACTAACTGTAACATTTTAACCTATTCTTACCTATCTTAGCTTTCCATTCCTTTCTTGAGTAGATAAATTTCTTCTTAACCTAGGATGATATGAACAGTGTTACTGACAGGTCCCTCAATCAAGATGAACTAGAATCTTCCTGTACACTAGACAGGAATGAACAAACGCCATTAGCCTCAGGTAATTAACCTTTTATTATTTTACTCTTCTTAAAATTTGGGTCTGTTCTCTGCCCTCAGCCTTAGTTTACCAAATTTTTATGATTGTCCATTAGAAGAAATTTTTATGATAAAACAAACCATATTTTGGCTGGTGCAGTTTTCATCACCACTAATAAGAAATTGTTGAATTAGTGAAATAAGAAATATCAGAACAGTAAACTGGTTTTCCATTTAATGTGCAGAATATATTTGTTGAAAATATGCAATATGTGTTCTAGATTTGTCATTTCGAATTTAGTTGTCCATACTAAAGTGGAATACTCCTGGTTCCTTGAGCCATTGTTGAAGTACAGGAAGAAATAATTAGATAGAAAAAAATTGTAGTGAGTTACAGTTTATTTCATCTAATTATTAATTAACTAAGAACTTTAGAGGAAAGTAGTCATTAAGATGAACAATTACTATTTGTCATTGGATGTAAAAGTGAGGTTTAGTAGTGTTGATGATAAACTAAGATGCAGGTGAGAGTAGTATGATGAAGTGAATTTGACAGAGGATAAGCAAATTTACATAAGCAGAGACCATTGTAGTTATAATAGATGTGATGGTAGAATTATATAGTTTGATGCTATGTGATAGAATAAGGACAGTTTATTGTGGAAAGTGGAGTTAGGTTCTACTTAGAGAGTATGTAGATACTTTTTTCTTTATTAATGAAGCTGAAAAAACTAGTTAGTGGTTGCTAGATCTGTAAATAGATTTGGAATTTTTAAAAGAAAAGAAAGAGAATTGAACCTTTAGCATATAACTTTAAGTGACTGAATGAAATAGGGAAGAGATTACTGCTGCAGAGAAGGAATAGGATCATCAGATCCTTGGAGAGTTCCTTATTTTATCAAAAATATGCTCCTTTGATCTATGTCAAACTGGAGTTGTTAGGAAAGAAGCAACTATCCTATATAAATAGTGGAATTTTGTCAAAAAGAAGAAAATTTAGTAATGCAAAATTTATTTTGATATGACTTCTATGTAACATGAAAGCCAATAGGGAAAATAGGTTTTTTGTTATGGTACTTTATGTTTAGGTAAGATTTTCATGAACACAGCACTTCAATAATGTGGAGGATACTTGTGCATATATTAATGAATTTCATATGACCTATATAAGCATGGAAAAGAGAACATTAAAATGATAATGACTGGTGTATGTATGTACTCAGTACTCTCTGTAATGTGGTTCGTGTTAGGAAAGACATTCAGCTGTAGAAACCATACTAAGAAACTCTGGAGTATGACACAGTCCTCTGATCCGTTGGATCCTGTCAAACTGTCCAACCCATACCAAATGTTAAATGATGATGATGTATGTATGCATTTAAAGAATTTCTACTGTCAATTTTATTTTATTTCATTTAACTCCTTTTCCCTAATTAATGGGTCATATAGGTCTGTTAGATCTTTATAACATATATGGTAATATGGAGTTATTAGAATTGATAGTTCATCTAACTGCTATAGCACAGAAGCATTAGACTTCAAATTTTACTAACTGTATGCTCTGAGAAATAATCATGATCACCTATTTATTTGTGTCTTATATTTACTTTACAGTTGATGTGCATTTTAATGGAATTTCCATTTAGTTAAATATTTAAAATATTTTTTCTGTTGCTTTTTTTAAGGTCGGGAAAGTCCAGATGAAGAAAGAGAGTTAGAAGGTCTTGGTGCTGTTGGTGGTGTTTCAAGTCACCGACATCGAAGGTCCCATGGGACCGACAGAGTTACATTCAAAGCAAGTAAAAGTGCAGACTTTTTAAAGAAATCACCAACAAGTAAAAGTCCAGTAACACCAGGCTTGGCTGATATTGGTCCTGATGGTAATCCAGATGGCTTTAAATTGTTGAACGTGCCAAGACAACGTCTCTCAGCCACGTTTAAGCAAGCACAAGGAAAGGTTACTGCTATGCTTTCAGCATTGGATCATCATTCTAAATCAAGATTCATACATCCTTTCCAAGAGAATACTTATAAGAATTTTCCTGCTTATGATCCGACACCATTAAAGCCAGTTTCTCAGTCCATCCTGACTTCTGATATATCTGATTTGGGTTTTAACAGTCCTGGGGAAGAGGAACACAGTTGTAGAAACAGCAATAATATTTTAGAGAGTTTGTCTACTTCTAAAGATTCTGGTATCATGGATTCTCCACAAAGTGAACCCAGCAAAATAAATGAATACATGAGTCCTTCACCTGTTAGAGGAGCAACATCAGCTTCAATCCCAACATGTGAGGTTGATTTGAGGTTATCAGAACAACAAAATTCCAGACTAGATGAACAAAGATTATCTGCTGCCTTGCGTGTGTTTGATCCCCTTGTTAGCAGCAACAGCAATCAAGAAGACAGTGGTGGTAGTAGTAGTAGCAGCACTGGAGCTATAGCCCCCAGTTTTAATGCTGATGTAGCTGGAACCTCTTTACCAGAAAACTCAGTTGCTACTTGGAGTTCTCAGTTGATTGATGAGGTGTTTACTCCAGTTGAGAGTATGCAACAGACATCAAGCCATGAAGGCAATACTGAGCCAGCTACTGTTCTTGCATCAAATCATACTCAATCAAGCAAGAGAGTAGATATTGCTACACCTTTTTCTTTAAGAGGTTCCCATAATTTCTCAACGAAAAATCCACTGGACATAGACCAGGTAAACTTTTCACTTTTACCTCTGTTTTAAGGGAACATATATTTATAATCCTAGTATTCAGACTTTTGTGCACTGCCTGCCATGAATACTGTTATTTTAACAGATGTGTTTTTATCTATCTATATATATATATGTGTGTGTGTATATATATATATATATATATATATATATATATCCCTTAAGCATTTTCCCTAAAGACACTGAAATGAATTTTTGTTCATTTTGCCTTGAAGCAAAGGTCAGTGTTAATTCATTTTATGAGTATTATTGGGTTCTTTGTCCCACATTACATTACTAGTTTACCATTTGATGGATAGAATATTATCAGAATGAATAGCTTTAAGTTAGAATATTTAATTTTTAATTATGTTTTTCTTTTTCTTATCTGTTGTAATTTAATAATTGTTTCTTTGGCTTTGCAAATCTTTATTTTTTTATGTTATGCTGTTAAATGGGCCAAAAGCTAGCTTTATTTGTTTTCTGAGGGAAAATGTAATCATACGTTATTTTACATTGCTACTGCTTGCTAGTATTGAAAAAATGTTCTCTCTCTCTCTCTCTTTGTTTCATTGATATCAGTAGCTCATTACTTTCTGCACTGCTCAGTGGTTTCTCTTGAAATCTTTCCGTTTTCTTCTATTCTCATAACTCATCTGAACCCAGCCTACTTTTCTCACTTGCATTGCCTGTCACATGATTCATGATCATCTCCTCTCTCTTTCAACTCCTTTAGATGTTTTGTTTTCTGTACCTTCATTCTCATTTAAAAAAATATAAATAAAATGTACCTCAAGCCTACAGACTTATCTGATTTTCCAAGGAATGTAGGCCACTGAGAGTATAAAACTTCTTCTGAGTGATCTGCCAATCCATTGTAGATTTGCCCCCAGCTCCTGCTGGTACTCATTTTCAGCTGTGTGAAATGGAACATTGTAAAATGAAATGGTTGTGCACTGCCTAATCTGAGAAATGCACCCACTACCTTAACCTCAAGGCAACATGTCTTCATCTTATTTCATAAGCCAGGCAATAATTCGTAGCTTTTATAGCCTTCATATTTATTTATTTATTTATTTATTTTAAAATATTCTTTTTTTTTTACTTGGTATCCTCCAGAAGAAAATAATCTGTTTATGGTCATGTCATTTTTAGTGACTTATATCCTCTTCTACCATTATACCAAGATTTATTTAGGTGTTTCATCACTCTTGTTTAATATCAAATCTGTACCTGCTCTGTTAGTTGCTGCAATGGTACTTAGTTTAGTATTGATCTATAGGTCATGCAACAAAGTATCTTTCTTTATGTTGTTTTGATTTTTATCAGGATTATGTTGTTAGCAGTGTATTTTTTATTCAATTTCTCTTCACTCTTTCTAGTTAGGTTTTTTCCCCCACTTTTCTCTTGTTTCTGATTTATTTTTTAGCTTTCTTCTATTTTCCATTTAAGTTATTTTCTAATTTATTTCTCTACTAATAGCTATGTCTTATCATTGTGCATTGTCATTGTCCTCTTTCAATGCATCCGTCAACATTCCACATTGTCTTCTTCAATTAGGGAACATATTTTAAGGGATATATTTTTCTCTAATAAATTTTTTAAGCTATTGCTGGCCTTTTTTATTTCTGCTTTCAGGATTTCTTCCCTCTCTTTTTAATTTTTAAACATCTATTTCACATTTTAAAATTGTTATCTCTCAGATCTCAAGCATGGTTATCATTATCTCTCCTTTTTCACAAAATATCAATTTTGTTTCATGTTTAAGTAACTTCATTAAAATTTTGGCATCAAACAACATGTGGCTAATGCAAAATGTTTCGCACTATTACACTATATGTTTCACTGAATATTATTTTTTTTTAAACTCTGCTCTTTGCTTAAATTTTTTTATTCTTTTGCATGCATTTCCACTTTTGAAAGCAAGGTTAACAAACATTTGTAAAAGGAAGAGCACAGACTACAAATACATATATAGAGGAATATTGTACATCTTTAGCTCAATAAATAAGCATTGAGTGAATATTTCCTTTGTAATTTGAACTGAACAAGTCCCATTTGCTTAAATTACTCACCTGGACCAGATCTAACGCTAAAGATATATCACTTGTTCACTGAGCATTTGTTGTCTATTTGCAATAAATAGCCATATCAATGCACCCATGTCTTCTGCTTACAGTATCTTTACTGCCCTACTACTGTTGTAACTCAGTTGTGCTCCATGCTTTTCTTACATGTGTCTCATACAATCTACTTTTCGATAGAAAAAACACATGCTTTTACCAACAAAGATAAAAATTTCTTGAGCTTCTACCACTTTTTTCTTGTCTTTTCTCACTATATCGCAACAATTTCTAACATTAGTAAGGTGTCCTAGGGAACAGAAACTATCAACAACATTTTATGAATTGACTGATCTGGCCACATACTTCAAATATTCCAGTACATTTAGGCACATTTGAAATGTGATCCCCTGTCAACTTACCAGAGAACACACAACATCTTTTGTATAACCATTGTTTGCATTGAGTACTCTATATTGAGTACCTGCCTTCTGGTTTCATACGTATTGAGTAAGGCCACTTCCCAGAGGGCACTGGTGTCTTTTACTTACTAGTACTTTGGTTTCTGACTAGTTGAAAATGAGATTTTTGTTCCCTGAATCATTCTACCCAATTTGAAATTTTTTCTATGCTTCCTTTGGTCATTCAGCTCTGAACTCATGCTATATTCTCAATAACAACAGCAGTAAACAGTTAAAGGCTGAAGAGAGTTTACTCACTGCTAATTTTAATTTGGTTCATATGACTCTCACAGGTCATTCACCTTCATTTGATTTTCATTGTAGTCAGCAGACTACAAAATGTGGGACTCTGCCAAAGATTTTTCCCAAATTGAAGACTGTGAAGTAAACTGACTTTTTCTAAGCTAAGAACTTACTGTTGTCTCACATGAATTATGGTATGCATCCTCTTATATCCAAACACAAGCTACATCATATCCAAGTCCACCCTATTCCATATTAATTTTGCTGAGTCTTTCTCAGCTTCTTTCAAGATTTGGTCTATCTGTTTGCAACTTCTGTAGTTGCTGCTCTTCAGTATAACACCCACTTTCTCTTGTAACAACTTACAATAATACTGCCTTGTTGATCATTGAAAATAGCACCTCTCTGCACTAACTGATAGCTAATTAAGGAATACGAATAACAAAAGGGGATCCTCTCCATTGTCTCTAGAACTGTGAGAAATAATGGCCAAATCTTCTTTAAATTAACCCTCTCATCTTAGGAAAAGAAAAGATGGTATTTAATGTAGTCCTAGATTCTTTTAAAAAGAGTAACAGTCAAGGCTGAAATGCTTTCAATCATAAGCCTGCTTGATAGGATGACCTTGGGCTAAACAAAAACTTGTCTAAGTTGAGGACTATTATGTGATCAATACAGCCTGATACTTTCTATCCCAGCATCTATCCCTGGGGTTCCTGTTGCTTTCCCCATTTTCATCTTTTTAATAGCATTACTATCTATGCTGCAAGTAATCTCAATAAATGTCTTCTCTACATCTTTCACTTGGGCTAATTCTCATTCAGTAGCCTACTGTAGCAGCATTTCCTTTTCTTTTGAAAGTTACCTTAAGGCAAACACACCTGCCTCATTTCTGGCACATTTACTTACAAATAACATCTGGTTCATGCAAATGAAATATTTTGTAATTCAGAAGACTTTATGACCCTTACCTTTATAGTGCAAAACATTAATTACAATCTCCTACAATCAACTTCTTGTTTGGTTATATAAACTTAATCATGTTTCATGATATGGCTTTTTACTTATGCGGTCCTAGTCATTCTTTCCAAACTTGTTTATTGGCTCATCAATCCCTAGCTACTGCCAGATGCAACCTGGTTCAGATCCTGTCTCAATATGCAGAATTGCTCAGTGGCTTTCAATAGATTGTCTTTTAGGAATACTCAGTAAACTAGTATCAGTTTGTAATATTAGTTAGTAATACCTACAAGATCTGTCAACTTAATGAAATCATTAGTTGATTAAGAAATATATATATATAATGTAGACTTATATTCATGTGTGCACCAACTACTGTTATAGATTTTGTGCATGTGTATGCATATGTATGCATGTGTGTGCTTACATATAAATGTTTTAAGTGTGTTAATATGTATTTTTTTTTTTTTTTCATTTAACTGCTTACATGCTTTTTGCTTTTCAAAGTTTTATGCAAAGTTTTTTTAAAGTTATTTTTTAAATTTTATGTATGTTTTGATATTTTTGCTTATGTGAAAATTGTGGAGTATGCTTTTGAAACCAGTTAAAATATTGTATTATAAAAAAGTTGGGGAGGGTTATATTTTGTGTAGAAAAAGAAAAAACAAATAACATTTTCTTTCTCTCTAGATATACGATACTCACAAACATACTTAGTCACTGTATGATAAATGCTTTTATTGAAACATTTTCTGGAAAATATCTCTTCGTATAAAGCCAGTTTAATGTGGTTATCTTTGGATTTATTGAAGGTTATGTCTGAGCTGTGTAGTGCTATATTGGTAAGATTTGTGTTAAAACTTATAATTCCTTCATCAATTAGAAATATTGTAGGCCAAAAGCATCTTTTTTGTAGCTATCTGCTTTAATGTTTGTCTGCATGACAATACACTGATGTCTTAGTTGCTTTGTTTGTTTAGGTTGTATTAAATAATTGTTTCTTATTGTAAAGGATCATATTTAGAAAACATGCCTTAAGACGTCAGTGTTATGTTGCGTACCAGATAAGTTTCTATAATATAAAAAAATAATGAAGTTTCAAATTTTCCCCAGATACATTTTGACACTTAGAAGTTATAATCTGGTTGAAATTTGAAATTGTATTTTATTGATCAAAATTATTGCTAATGTTTCTAAAATGTTGCCTGTATCATAATGTAGTTTACTTCAAAGCTGTTATACTGTTATATTGCTACCCTACTGCTTTTATTTGAAGGTCTCCTCATAATAAGATAGATTTTTACAACAATATTATATTTATTTAACAGTGATTGAGTTTGTCTTAGCTATTAAAATGCCTAAAGAATGAATGTTTCTTAATTGGTGATAGAGCTTTTGTAAGCTGGTTAGCTGTTATGTGTTTTCCCATTATTCACACCCACACACACACCAAATTCATTATAAAGTTGGATAAATCCTACTATTTAATGAACAAATTGCATTATTTACTTGATTAAATTTCTTGACTGAAAGAAAGCCTACTAGCAATTTTCGAATGGGTTATTAATGTATGTTCTTGTGCTTTTATTTACTTTCTATGATTGGATGCATAAAAAGAGAGGCTTTTGTCTCAGTAACTGCAGTTTGCTTGTTTTGATTTTGATGAATAATTTTAAAATTTTGATTTTTGTTTTACAGTTAATTTTTACTCTGTGTGAAACTGTACCTTATTGCATGTCATCTGTTGTCTGATGTTTCTAAATGCACTGTTACATTGTGTATATTAAACACGTATTAGTCACCTCGTTGTCTATATATATATATATATATATATATATATATATATATATACATACATACATACATATGCACTACACATACATATACACAGCTGTGTGTTTGTGATACTTGAAGGTAGCTCTGTTGGATATACTTGCAGGATTTTGATGGTGATTTTAAAGGGGAGAAAAAGAAAGGTTTCTTCAAGTCTTTTAAAGAAAAAATAAATAAAGGTAGGTTACTCTCCCTTCCCCCCCCCCTGGCATGTCTCTCTCTCCCTACAAATACCTGCCACTTTATGCCAAGTTTAACGTTCATTTACAACTTTACTGAGTTGACATAAGGAGATTTGAAAGGATCTTATTTCAATTTTATTTTGAGCAGAGCATTGATGGGTTTGGAGCAACACTAGAATATTCATTAAATTTTATCAGAATATATTTCCATCTCTTTTGGTATAAACCAAAGCAGACATAAATCATTCTGTTCCTTACTTTGACAATATAATTTGCAACTAGATACAATAACTACAAATAGACACTATGGAGAGAGGTAACATCTTATCTTCCTATAGGTAGCAGATGTACTGTATTATTGATATCTTATATAGACATAAAACTTCAAAAATGAAAGACACATATAGCTGAGCAGATCACCTCCAGTATGTACTTAACTGGTGGTGCTTATTGACAACACTGGAAAAATGAAGTTGAAATCAGATTCAGCAGGATTTGAACTCTGATCATAAAAGCATGCAGCTAAACATCACCATCCATTTCACCTGTCACTCTTGTGCAAGAGTACAGCGCCCTCTGGCAAGAATGGACTGGACCACTGCATATAAATAGCAGTGGTCTGTGTTAGTGAGGTAGTTCATGCTAGTTCCACAGTTTGTGTGTTGATAGTTCAAAGCTGGAGTTCAAAGTTTACAGTTTGAGCTAGTGTGTTGGATTGTTGGTTCTTAAAGGATTGTTGTTACGTTCCATTGTGGTTACTACCGTTTGTTTCGATTATATTAATAATAATTACACTGTTGCAGTGTGTTCATTTATCCATAATGATATCACTGCAGGTAGAAAGTGAAATTAAAAGTGTTATGATGAACATTATCCAAGAACTATCAGAGACAGCACAGGATATAAGAATGAAAGCTGATAGGTGATGAGTATATTATGAAAATAAAAGAAGCTTTCAAAAATAAACAATAAAAATTCAGATGCCAGTGGTTTTTCAATTTGCGATGATATTCTGATGTATACCCAAAGAGTGATGGTTCTAACTACATTACGAAAAGGTGTATTGCAACAATTTCATAGCAGACATCCAGGAATGGCAAGGATGTCTGATCATTTTTAAACTTCTCATTCCACACATACACACTTCTTTGCAGTAGAGCAGCATTCCTGTATTGAACTGAAAGTTTTCAATGAATTTCAGCCCCTGACACACTTTCAGACCCAAGAATTCAAATCACTGATCTCTGTTCTTCTTTGGTGCACACTACCAGTGGAGTGGCCATGTTTACTCTGTAACATAACAGAGAAAACTGGAGCGATCAAGGTTAAACCTTTGTTACTTAACCACAAGAGTACCACCTTTTAGCATTTGAGCACTGAAGGCAGTGTGGATAGTTGAAAGAAAACTTTGGCAAAAGGGAGGATTATTTTTGACATTAACCCTTTCGTTACTGTATTATATTGAGATGCTCTGTATTTCTTTTAATTACTTTAAATATAACAAAGAATTTAGTAAAATAACTTAGTTATCATTCAGCTAGTGTTATCTTATAAATCTTTCCAAATGTTATACTTTGTCCTGTGACAAGATAACTAACTGTGTGCTTGAAGTTTCACATCTAATCGGTGAATTATGTTTCACATTTCAGGTATGAAAAAGAGAGGAAAGAGTGACAGAGATGATTTGTTCTCGGGTAAGTAACATTATATGGAAAATGCTCATCTCCTATGTATGTCTTACGTCATAATTGTTTAGAAAGACAAGTAGGGTCATGAGTCTTGTCTAAAGACAAGGCTTGTAACACTGCTGCTTGCTTTTCAATAATTCTAATTGATGATAAGTGTCAATCCACTTCCAGAATTTAGTCTTAAGCAAGATAAGCAGACTTAAAGATATATATATATATATATTTCAGTGGAATATCAGTGCCAGCCACCTTACCATGCAGCAAAGGCATGGGACTACAGCATGGTGGATTGTGAAAAGATAGCAGAAGAGCTCAGCTGAGCCACCAGTGCTTCTTAGATTGATGCTGAGTCGAGGGATCATAGAAGATCAATGGTCAGGATCACCAAGTTCTATCAAGAGAGTAACTGCAACACATCCATATGGGCAGCACTCATGGTTGTGTAATCAGCTAATGAAAGATTCATTATGACTCAAGCTCCAAATTCATAATAATGGAATTGGATGATGACAGAGAGCCATGAGAATCGGTGAAAAGAAATGTGCATGTATTTACATTATAGCATATCACCATCATCATCGTTTAACATCCGCTTTCCATGCTAGCATGGGTTGGACGATTTGACTGAGGACTGGCGAACCAGATGGCTACGCCAGGCTCCAATCTGATTTGGCAGAGTTTCTACAGCTGGATGCCCTTCCTAACGCCAACCACTCCGAAAGTGTAGTGGGTGCTTTTACATGCCACTGGCACGAAGGCCAGTCAGGCGGTACTGGCAACGGCCAAGCTCAAAGTGGTGTATTTTATGTCACCTGCACAGGAGCCAGTCCAGTGGCACTGGCAACGACCTCGCTCGAATGTCTTTTCACATGCCACCGGCACAAGTGCCAGGAAGGCGACACTGGTAACGTATATATATATATATATATATATATATTGCATGCTATTTATCTTTGCAATTTTCAAGTTAGATTTTGATATGTAAGATTATGTCACTAAGATACAATTTTAAATATAGATAAAAAAAGTTATCTGAAAATCATCACCCTTTTCATATTTGCTTTTTCCATGTATGCATAAGTTGAGTGTGACTTCTTGTGACAAAGTTCCTTGGCTGTATACCCTACCTGATGTCAACCCCTGCTTGTTTTTAAGTAAGGCACTTCATTCCACTGTCCTTTGCATGTAAAACTGCTGAGCTACAGGACACAAACTGTTGATAAAAGTGGTGTTAGTTAGCAGACATATCCATGCATATACTCTCTCTCTCACTCACTCACTCACACACACACACACACACACACACACACACACAATAGGATGCTGTATGAATGCCATTTGTCAAATTTCACTCTTAAGTGCTATAGTAGAAGATGCTGAAGGTGCTGTGCAGTAGGGCTGAACCTGAAACTATGTGATTGCAAAGTAAACTTGTTAACCACACAGCTCTGCCTGCACCTTATTGTATTGGGATATTTGTAAATTATCTGCAAGTTATAGGTAACTTTTATGGAGTTAGTATTTATAGGAAATGTTTAATGATCTAACATTTATTGCAAGGTGTCACTAGTGTCTTTGTCTCTTTCAGAGGAATTTGGTGCTTGTGGTGATGCTTTTGATGGTGGTGGTAATGGCAACTTTGCTGGTGCTTGTGTTGGTAACAATGTTATAGGTGGCAAAAACTTTGTCTGTCCAGGTTAGTACTTTATAAGAATGACTTCAGCATATTTTGTTATATAAATATTTTAAAATTATCGTGGTGTGAAAAAAGTTGTAGGATGTTAGATTAAATGCCGTGTGGTGTTTATTTACATCCCATTATATTTATGTGTTGAAAATCCCCATGATGTTAACTTTGTCTTTCATCATTTTTGGGTCACTGAAATAAGTTCCAGTTTTGTATTGGAGTTAATTCATGCTATACCTTTCCACTATAAATTTGTGGATTTGTCTGAAATCAGAAACCATTACTATTAAGAATATCATTATTATTTACATGGTAAGCTGGCCAACACTTTAGCATGACTCTTGTGCGGGTGGCACATAAAAGACACCATTTCGAGCGTGGCCGTTTTCGTGCGGGTGACACGTAAAAGCACCCACTACACTCTCTGAGTGGTTGGCGTTAGGAAGGGCATCCAGCTGTAGAAACTCTGCCAAATTAGATTGGAGCCTGGTGTTGCCATCCGGTTTCACCAGTCCTCAGTCAAATCGTCCAACCCATGCTAGCATGGAAGGCGGACGTTAAACGATGATGATGATGATGATAAGATGCTTAATGGCATTTCTACTGACTTCACATTCTGATCTTAAATATTTTACCTTTTAATCCTTTTGGTGGGGGTCAATAAAATAAGTCTCAGCTGAGCACAAGAGTCAATGATGTAATTGATTAACCTGCTCCTGGACTTGTGCTTATAGTAGAAAAATTATTATTAAGATGGTGAGCTGGCAGAATTGTTAGTGCATTGGACAGAATACTTAACATTTCCTCTGGCTTTATGTTCTTAGCACACCAGACAAAATGGTTAGCAGTATTTCTTCCAGCATATTCCTCTAAGTTCAAATGTCACTGAGATCAACTTTGCCTTTCACCCTTTCAGAGTCAATAATATAATTACTAGTTCAACACTGGGCTCAATATAATTGACTGGCTCCCTTCCACTAAAATTTTAGGCTTTGTGCCTACAGTAGAAAGGATTATTATTATTTGGCTGTAGTGTCTGAATTGTTAATGTTGCAAGATGTTTATTAAGTTACGTTGGTTAGAATTTTATGAAGTGGTCACTATGTTTTGAAGGAGATTTTTTTTTCTTGTTGAACTAAATGTGCTGTATTTAATTTCAACCTTCCATGATCAGAGTTTTCATCCTAATGGGATAAACTTGGCTGTTCATCCCTCTAGAGATCATTCTACCATTCCCTACAAATTTATGGCAATATGTCATTGTATGAAAACATAAGACATCAATACTAAATGAGGTCTTATTTTAATTTTAAATGACCGTAGTCAGGCATTAACCCCTTTTGTTACCATACTTCTGAGGAAATGCCCAGCCTTTGTTTCAATTAATTTTGAAAATAATGAAGAATTTAGTAAAATAACTTTCTCATTATTAAGCTGGTGTTTCAAACATAGATTAACATGAAGTTTTGATGGAAGATATTTAGATCTCTTTAAAACATGAGTCTTGTATCACAGAACCATAGCAGGTTATTGGTGGGTTGGTATATAAAGTGTTAAAATTGTACTTATTTTATTTATTTGTGCTTTTTAAATTTTTGTTTTAGAAACCGGAGATGAGATTCTAGCTAAGTATCGTAAAAAACCAAATTTACCATCTTCACAAAGTCTTGATATGACTGATGATAATCAAAAGGATAAACACCCTACAAAAGAAGAACAGATCAATGAAGTTCCCTACTATGATCCTAATAACCTAGAAAACTGCTTTGCATTTGCTGATGCTAAAAGGAAACTTCGACTTGTGCTCAGTGTTGGTGACTACCAGAACTGTTCTATTCGCTATCAGACATGTGGTCGATGGATGCCGAGCAGTCCATGTGATAATGATGGCACACCTGGTAGTGGTGGTCATTGGAAAGAAACTGAACTTGTTCATATTTTAAGTGTTCAGTTGGCTGAGGCTATAAATCTTCGTAACAAGGAAATGGTTGCACAACTACATGAAGTAATCCGCTGTATTAAGTTATTTGATAATGAAGGGTAAGTGTAAACAGTTATTCACTTACTTTATTCCATTTTTGTGTTGCTTTGGTGTTAGTCTTTCTCAAAATTTATTTTAGTTTATTAATTCATGAGTTCTGTTTCTACTCTAGACATAACCCTAACTTTAAATGAGGTTCATTAATTTCCTTCCTTCTGTAAGCACAATTCTTATTTTATAGACATAAGGTTAACATTAGAAAGAGCACCCATTTGTATATATATATCTGCAACAATTAATTTATTACTTACATATTGTTGGTTATTTTTGATTATAGGTGACCTGGATTCTCAATAATAACTAGACATTCCTTTTTATCTCTACAATATATTTTCAAATCCAAATAAGTTTTATGAAGAACTATATAGACACTTTTAAGTGAAACTTTTTATGTATTTGAAATATGTTCATCCTCTTTAACAGATGTAGATATTAAGATATTTATTAAATTGTTGATTTGTTTTGCCTCGTATTAAGTCCCTGACCTTTTGTATCAACACCATTCTTAGGCAATATTATTTTAATTGTAAATCAATTATTAATTTCTGTTAAATAGAGCAAGCTTTCAGAGTGTATGTGATATGTTTTATTTGTTAGTTTTCAACTTCAATGTTTATATATGCAAGTTAGAAAAAGTGGCCACTACAGAAGTAGACATACATATGGTGCTATGGCCCATCACTTCTCCAAACTATATTCATGGGAAGGATTGACCTTGACACTGCAAATCATTGAAACATATGACAATTTTACATTGTTCTGCTTACAGCAGTGAACTAAATTACTCTGTGTTATTTAGTGTAGACAGACAGTGCTGGAGATGCAATATAAACTATTGCTGTATTGACACAGTCATCTGCAGCTCTATACATGATGTGTTGTAGATGTTCCTTTTTATTGCAGTTCTACAGTGCCAATCAATGGAGAGTGATATTCCTGCATGTATGGTTGGTCTTGTCAATTAATTTAATTCATTTGCCGTAAATTCTTCTTTAAGTTGAACTTGGTAGTTTAAATTTTTCATTTCATCCTACTGAAAATTGTAGCCTATACTGAAAGTTGTTAAGATGATAAGATACTACTCTCTCTCTCTCTCTCTCTCTCTCTTATAGCAACCTATTAGTTTTTCTTCCAACCACAAACTGTCCATACAGCTTAGCACTTCCTCAAGATATCTATTGTATAATAAGATAAATGAAGCTGTTTGGAATTAAGCATCCTTGTCAGTGGATTCATAATAGTACCTAATTATTGGATATAAATTGGACGAGTGTGCATTTTGTTATTTTTGTAAATAATCAAGAACTCTAGATTAATATAGTTACTTATATTACTTCAAATTTTATTTTTATTTATTTGTATAGCTGTAAAAAATTATTTAAATTACTTGAAGAAGATTACAAAGGAAGAGCACATTATGTGGCTTACTTAACTCGCTGCAAGCAGGGCCTGTTAACAAGTTTGTATTTCCTCCAAGGACTTTTACAGCGAGCACAAAGGTGAAGTCTGATTTTATACAACATTAGTTTATATATTTTGTACATTATTATATTCACATATTTGTAATCCCAGTATTTGACTGGCACTTACCAGTCAAGTACTGGGATTGATGTAATTGCTTAACTTCTCCTCCAAATTGCTGGCCTTGTGCCTGAATTAAAAAGTTGGGCTAGCACAGAGTCGATAAAATATAATACTAGGTTAGTACTGGGGGTAATGTAATCAACCATCCACTCCCTTCAAAGTTACTGACTGTGTACCTCTATTTGAAGCAATTAGTAGATACATACAAAACTGGTGTTTATTTGATTATTTGATGTGATGATTGTGAACAAATCTAAATGGGGAGAACCATGAGAGGAACTTCAATCAATCTGAAGGTTCTTTTTATGTGTGATGTATAACAAGATTCACATTATGCACCTTCTTTGAAAGGCAGTTGGTCATTGAGTGTGGAGAAGCATGTCTCATACACACACACACACAAAATGGCTGAAACCAAAAGATATCACAAGGTGGAAATGGGTTTCAGGTTCAGTTCCACTGCACAGCACCTTGAGCAAGAGCTTCTTTCTATAACTATTAGCCAACCAAGCATTGTTAGTGTACATGGGACGATAACTCTAATAGACCTATATGTGTGTTTGTGTGTGCGCGTGCACTTGTGCAAGAATGTTATTTCATTTGTCATCATTTGAGTGAAGCAGTGATGATGTTGATATTATGACCAATTGCTGCTTTCAAATACATGTGGAGCATCGAAGAAACCCTTACCTGTAAAGCATATGAGATTTGCCTCAAAATCAATTCTTCTCCAAGCCATGTTAGCATGGAAAAGTATATGTTAAATGAGTGGATTTAATTGATGGAAATTACCATTGTATAACTATTTATATGTTTGTATCTCCTTATCTTGATGTTATGTAGTAGTTGTAAACGAGTGTCATCATCATATAAGCAGTGTTGTAAAAACATGTGTGGGTCATTAGAAACAGGCAAGGGTTGCTGACATGAAGGGCTTCTAGCCAAAGAAAATCTGTTATTTCAATGAATTTCATCTGACACATGCAAGCATGGAAAATAGATGTCAAGAATTATGAAAAGCATATTGAAATAATTGTGTATGAAAATGTGTGGGTTAGATAGAGTAAAACAATGTGTAAGTTCAGATGGAGTAAAGGTAAATGTTTTAATAATTGTTATATGAATTTTTTCACAGAGAAAAAGAAATTTGCAACAATCACCTGAATAATGTGTGTGTACAAAGGTTCATTGAAAGTAAAGACAAACTACTTTCAAATTTTATAGCAGATTTTCAAAAGCTTACTATGTCAGATGAAAAAGTAAGTAACCTTTTTTTAACTGTTCTTTTAAAGATCTTTTATTTGTATTTTTCAAGTATTGAAGGCTTTTTTATAATCATCATCATCATCATCAACATTTAATGTCTCTTTGTCCATGCTGTGCAAAGAATTTAAAAACTATATTCATTTTTATTTTATTTCTAAGTTAAGTCCCCACTTAATTTTATTCAGTGCTTCCATAAATAGATGCTAGCAAAACACAGAACAGTTTGGAGAAGAAAGATCCCTTCCCAGTCATACATAGCTTTAACGCAGTACTAAGTATTGCACATAATGAGGAAAAGGAGATAAAAATATCTCAGTTGTCTTCTATGTCATATGACATGCTCCTTACCACAGAATAGTTCTGTAGATTTGTATTAAGTTCTGAGCTGATGGAATGTAACATAAGGGTGCTAGAGAGAAGTTTGTCTACACTAGTACAGACATTGGTTGTGTATGGAGGACAATAGTTAAGTAAAGAAGTGCCAAATGGTCCAAATAGAAGAAATTTATGGAAGAGGAAAACTTGAGAAGTGATGATGGTTGATCTCCGTATGATAAACTTCACAAACGAGATGACAACTATCATGTAGTGAGACCCTGTTTTGTAGAAGATCTATCCAACTTATGCAAGCATAGAAAGGCAGGCATAAGATGATCATGATTTCTTGTTTTGGCTTAAAAGTCTTTAGAAGGATGGAGAGATTAAATCAGAAATATCTGACTTCCATGCCAATCTCACTTAGCACAGAAAGTTAAGAAACTTCCACTCTAAATTCAAATTTAAAAGAATGAAAGTGTTAACATTATTTAATCATAAAACTTACTACTTTTGATTAAGGGTGGTGACTTCAAAAGTTGCAGAATGAAAAATTGCTAATTTTCTTTTTGTCAAAATACCAAGAAATGTGCCTGTCTGGATATGTATTTTAGAGAATAGAAGCATATGTATTAGTTAATGTGTTAATGCAGAGGTTAAAGCACCTGAATTGAGAGTTCACTTGGGATGGTCCCTCAACACATCTAATGCACACAGCAAAAAAAAAAAAAAATGTTAATAGTTGTGTACATATTCTTTAGATATGAATGTCTTTCCTATTTGCTAACCACTTCATAGCTTGAACTGGGTACATTCTGTCATGCAACTGGCACTAAAGATTGTCCTATCAGTTTTTATTTCAGATTTACTGCTCCCCTAAATGCTTTACATTCTCTACAACTTGTCAATTCCACATTTTCCTTTATTGCTTCTTTTGTTTCCAGTCAGCAACCATTTTATTTTATGAACTTGGTGCTTTTTACTGAGCCAGTATTATAGTATATACACTTTTAACAGGATTCAAAGTATCAATGAGAAGAGTTAGTAACATGTAGGATTTGACTAAGGTGTCTAACTATATGCAAAAATTTTCATATAACATTCAATAACATTTCAGGTTATCAACAAGATAAAAAAAAATACAAATTCTATAGTAATTCTAATTCAACAATTGGTTTTGTAGAAATGTACTAAGGTTAAAATGTTAAATTTTAGTGCTTGTTATTAAAAAAATGTACATGAACACTACGAATTCCCATTTATTGTTTTCCAGAATTTCTGATCTAATTAGAAAATGGTTATTTCTTTGATGACTTTTGAAGCTTTTTGAATGATGAGATAATCTGTTTATTTACTTTATTTCTTTAAATTATTTTCTTTTCTGTATTTCAGGAAGATTTAGTTGAACGTTTCTTGAATGGACTTTATCAAAGTATTCAAACAGATGCTCTCTGGCAAGGTATGAAAGAAATTTGGTATATAACTGGGGAGACTAATCTTTTAGTTAATGACTCACTATTCCAATATTTTCATCTGCAGACAAAAAGAATAGTGGTTAGTTGTGAACAGTGGTGGCTCATAGATAAAATTAGTTGGGTGTGTTGCTTCAGAGAATTTTTAGCTGTTTTAATATTGTGTAAAAGGAAGTGAACATATAAAAAGAATATTTATACTTAAACTTGATTGGTTCACATTTTAGCCCCTCCTTGGTAGTGTTTAATTTGCTCACTAAACACTGCCGTGAATTCCTCCTTGTTTTTCAAAAATCCCCACTAAATCACAAAATAAGTGTTGGGGGTGGGAATCTGCCCTATTTTTCAAATCCTGGCAGCAACACTGAAGCTGGAAGCAGGATAATAATCTAATTCTACACTTTATCACATTCAAGATTATAAACATGCTTTTGAGCACAACATACGTGAACAACAGTGCTCTCTCTTCCTAGTGTGAAGCTTCCTATCTTGGACATGTGAGCTTGCACACAACAGCCAAACACTGCATCGCTGGAACTGTTAAGCGCACAGTTCTATACAAGGATTTTTGTATTTTTTTCGTAAACTAGGGGATGGCTGCTGACATTAAGCTTAAGGATTATATAATGTACAAGTATAAAGAAAGAATTAAAGAAAAAAAGACTCATTATATTGAATGTTATCGATAATATCAAGTGGAAATAGTGGTGTTGCAGTTCTGCAGTGCCTATACACGAGCCGCCACTGGTTGTGAATATGAACCAGTTAAATGTTTTAATAGATCTAGCCTCATATGGTTTGTTATAAATGATTTACTAGTACGCTTTAATTAGAATTCATTATGATGCAATCATTTTAAATATGGATCTTCTAGTATGCAGTTTACGTAAGACAAATGAGCTGATTGCTTCATCTGCTGAAAGTCTCAAAAGAAAAAAATGTATGTGGGGGGGGGGGCAGTGATTAATGTATTCATAGATATGCTAGATCTAAAAAATACAGGATGATCGTGGTTGGAATGTCTTGGTCATAGGTCTGCTTGATCAGGACTAGGGCTAAACAAAAACAAACAGATTGGTCTATTAGCCCGTCATATATGTACTAGAATGAATGCTGAACTCTTCAAGAAAACATATACATACATATGCACTGGCACACATATAAGCTTCATCTCTTCAGATTCAGTTTAATTTCCTTTTTATAGAACTTTATGTAAATTTTATTCTTTTTTATCGTGGAAACATTGGCAGGTTTCTTCTCCAAATGCTTAAAATGTGTTTGTAATCCTTAATTAAAAATGGCCCATTTTTATTTTACCTCACCTTTCTTTACAGTCACATTTTAAGTTTTTCTTTAAGCTGTTTTATTATATATATTTTTTAATAGATTTATAGATTGGTCTTTTAGAATAGGTACACTTATCTCTGCATATCTCAAAACATGACTAAAAGGATTGTTGTCAGTCAGGGCATCTCACCTTACAATACTGCCTCAAAAGATCCTGTCCAGCTAATGCTATCATGGAAGAGAGGACACAAAAATGATGATGATATTGTTGATTGTATATGTAGGTTTGATAAGTTCAAAAGATTATACAGCAAAAAGCTGGAGGAATTATATTTGTCATATGTATTATTCTTATTACCATCTTCTATCATATAATATGGCTATTTAATTCCTCTATTCAATCAAATGAAAATAAGCAGTCTACTATTGCCTAAAATTCAAATTAGAAGTAGAATGAACTAAATTTACTGCAGACACAAGGGTCACAAATATTGAAGAGATATCCTTTTGTTCTTTTACTGATTCAGTTATTAGACTTCAATCATATTGGAGAACTGCTTCCAAGAGTTTTAGTCATTCATATTGACCCCAATAATTTCAGTCTGGTGTTTATGTTATCGATCTTATTTATTGAATATTTAAGTTGCCTTTTGTTGTAAAGGTATGCAACTTGATGCACCACTTTACATCAGTATTCACAGGCAGATATGCAACAGGTTATTGCAGTTTCTCCCTACCATATTCTGCTCATGAGACACTGGTCAAACTATACAATTAAATCATATTTCTGTTACTTTTTTTTAATCCCTTCTCTCCTAATAGATGATAGGTCAGCCACAGCAGAGATTGAACTCTGAACGTAAAAGAATGTCACTAAATACTGCAAAATACTTTTGTCTGCTATTCTACTGATTTTGCTCATTTATAATATTTGCAATATAAGGTTAAACTTTTGGGTTTTTGTTTTAAACAAAATCCATTTTCTAGGTTGCAGTGAAAGTCAGTTACAAAGCAGTTGCATTGCTCTGGAGCGCTATGTTATGGGACGAATTTATACACATGCCATGTTTCCCAATGGAGATGGAGATATTTTGAGAGATCAGTAAGTACATATATTCTAATATAAGATGCTTTCACTGTGATATATTTTTATAATGGTTGCATGAAATCACAACTACTACATCTGCATATCAAAAGCAGCAATGACTAAATTCATCTCCCACCATTTCACCTTTTACCAGCAACATCAAATATCACCAACCATCACACACAAAATGATACACATAGAACATTAGTGCACAAATAACATATTGGATCAGAGATTATTCTTTTATCCTTAACCTTTCCAAAATAAACACAAACTAGAAAAGCACAGCCTCCACCAAACCAGCAGGAGCAGCACTACGACGACCACCACCACTACCACATCATCAGCAGCATTGTTATTGCTTCCACTTCAACCACATACACTGCCATCAACGTTATCATGACAGTCACTTTCACCACCACAACCAGTATAACCACTACAATACTATCATCACACAACTAACACTATCATCACTTTTACCACTCTCACACATCACACTGTTCCTGTCACCATTATAACCACCAATACTGTTTTATCCTCCTCCCATACTTATCTCGACCATTGTCATCATCAACACTGTCTCTGCTTTCACCACAATCAGTTTCTTTACACAGTTGAAAATCTATTATCCGATACTCATGGGACCGAGATTGTTGCAGATTTTTGATTTTTCTAATTTTGGAGTGCTTTATCAAAAAAGAAAAATTGCATCTACAAAACGGAACAGTTTTTGGTACAATAGCTTATAGACATACTCTGAATGTAGTACTATATAAATCTTTAATAATTTTTTTTTTATACTTAAGACCACCAAATATGTTAAGATATCAGCCTCTACCCACGTTGTCATGCTTTGATTAAAAGGTTACAGCGTAGATTAGATTACTTAGATAAGTTTCGGGAAGAGATACAGTCAGCTCTGGAGAACCATAGCCATTCAAGCAGAGGGTTATTGTTTTCAGAGACATCTGGGTGTGGGTGGTTTATCTGGTATTTGTTGGGGTTAATCATCTAGGGATCGTTTGAATGCCGTGAAGTCACTTCCCTCCTTTATGTGTCTGGCACGATGTTGAAGAGAGCAGGGCCAATTGAGGTGAAATAGTTGTCATAGTGTTGTGATATGACACGAACATTTCTGTAGTGGACAGATGGCATTGGGGCCAAGCCTCAGACGAATTTTAAAGATGGGCAATGTTGATGGAATATTTTCCACATCATACAGATGATATAGAGCTCACAGCGGCAGTGGAGGAGCAAAGCCTGAGCTCTTTGAGTCGATCCCAATAGTGAAGGCTTGTCATGTCATCCTTCGCAGATCTCTGCCAAGCAGCTCATTTTAAGATAGATACATAAGTAAAATTACTAATAGAGAAATGAAAATAAACTCTGGAAACAGCAACGCCACCATAGATTACGTGCAAACAATGAACGTGTTTTCAAGGGAGATAATCAAAGAATGTAATACTTCTTGTAAAGTAAATATAACAAATGAAAACTCCTTCAAGAATCCATAAAAATTCCTGGATCACTACCAAAATTTCATCATCTGTTCCTTGTGTCATTTCCAACTTTTCCTGCAAGTTTCATCAAATACCGTTCACAACTTTTTTTAGTTATTTTGCACACAGACAGACAAACCAATGCCGATGAAAACATAACCTCATTCCTTGGTGGATGAACAACACAAAACAATATACTTGGCAACAACAGAAGTTATAAAAAAGTACTCAATTAAATAAAAATATTACAAATAAGATACCACCTAGCCATTTGAGAACCACATTTGTCACTGCAACATGTATAATCAACACCATTACATATAGAATCAACTGCAAATACATTTATAATACTCTAAACACAGCCTCTGCCTCTCCAATCAGTTTTGACAAACATAAAACTCACAAATAGTAGTAACATTAATAACCTTTTAAGACCCAAATAATTAACTGGTATCGTACATCACTAATGGGGAAACTACAATATATACTTCAGGTTTATTTTGTAGTTTCTGTTGCTGTTACCAATGTAGACATGGAGTGGGGGAAAAGCAGCATGCTTAGACAACTCCACAACACCCACGTAATGAACTACTGCATATTGAAGTGCTCAGTATTGGCCTGTAATAGTATATCTGGAACAATCAGTCATACTTTATTCTTTAATCAACAGCTCTGCACCCCAAATCTGCTTCATCACTGCTAACTTGCAGGATTCATGGAGATAACAGCAATAAAATTGCACATAGCCATCTTTACCATGTCCCTAGAAATGTAGACCTCATTTAGTCTCACTGGAAATTAAATTCATTTGTGTGTCTTCTTATAAGGTTGTGAATATAAGTTGAAACTAGCAGCAGTGAAAAATAAGTTATATTTAGACAAACTCTTTTTCACTGTTTACAGATAACTAACAATTTTTGTAGACAAGTTCCATGTACAGCATTTATATAAGGATAACATAAATGTGTTTGAAAACAAAATATATGAATGGTTGTGTTTGTACAAGTTGATTGAATAATTCATGTTGGTCTGTTCAGTTAAGCATACCTCCTATTGAGACTAACTGAAACCAATTAGAAATACCACTGGAAATAGTAGTGGTAGGTCACCACATTCTATTATGGTGAGATGAGAGGAGCTAAGCTAGAGAAACAGATTTGACTTCTGTATATATATATATATATATATATATATATATATATAACCAACGGGATTGAAATATTTCTGGTTTTTGATTGGCCAATAAAACCAGTGAACTGCCAAAATGTCACCCTTTACATGATGTCCTGAAAAAATAGGCAATTGTTGTTCTTGCCTAGCACTAGGTTGGTTTTGTTTCAGCAGACCTATGATTAAAGGCATTCCAGCCGAGACCACTCCATCTTGTCCTATGTACATGAAACTTAAGACCACATTATACAAAGTCTTCTCTTTTTTTCAAGACAGCTGTGTAATTTGAGGATGATTTGGTTGCTATTCTAACAGGTTGATCAACCATGTAGATGCCTCCTCCTTCACTGGCTCAGACCAGCTGCATGCTGGTACTGAGCCAAGCAAGGAGCCTCTACATAAATAAGTTGATCAACCTATTTTAAGTTCACTTGCCATGCTATCTCATTCGCTTTTGGCTTGGTACCTTTCCTAACACCACCCACTCTATACTACTCTAGCATGGTTCAAATCAGTAAAAGAGTTTATTCAGTTAGTCTCCTAATGTCTAAGAAAGTCAATGTTTATAAATATCAATGTCTCTTATGGCTGTGTATGTGCATACATTCTTGATTATTAAACTCAGTTTGAATCATATTTTGTAGAAAATTCAACTAAATCTTCACTGGTTCATTGTTAAAACTTAAAAATGCAATAGTCTGCTTATCTCTTTATTTTAGTTTATTTTTTTTCTTAGTTTCAATCCTCTTGTGCAACTCTAGTATATTGTATCTTATAATTTTTTGTAGACTAATTCATGAACACATCAAAAACCTATCTCAAGTGATATCTCCTACACATAAAGATTTATGTATCCCAAAGATATATCAGTTTGAGTGTCCTTGGCCAGCTGCTCAAAGAGAAATCCATATGATAAATGCATACAAGGTTGGTATCAATATAAATACCTCCATTTATTTGATTATTGTAGAGTATTATAGTATTTAATATTCATCCTTACTAGAAAACTTAGTACAAGTTTGAAAAAATAGCTTATTTCCTCACTGGTTAGTTTTCATTTCTCTACTTTAATTCATTGTTTCATTCATTTATAAGCATTTTATAATGTTGTAGTTGTAGTGAATGTAAAATTTTATTGAATCATTCTTTATGTTGATAGTTACGAAGTCCAATGATTCTGTTTGAAGTTGAAATATTAAACTACAGCAGTATTTTGTACACTCCATTTATTATTCATTGTCTTAAGAATTTATTGAACTGCTATTTTACTTCTTGATTTTTTTAAAGAATTGGTGTTATAAAAGATGATTTTTGCTTTCAAACTATTTTCATCTATAGATAAGGAAAATTGTTATACACACAAAAAGTTTATAAATCCATAAAAATTTATTCAATTTCACATCCACCTTATCGTATCAGTTAATATAACAAATTTTTCTCTGATTTCAATGTGCCTGTTTTTATTTCGTTTTGGTAAATGGTAAAAAAATATTCTGTTTCATTTTCTTTCAGACACCAAAAGATAAAGTGCAGTGTGTATATCGTTGTTCATTATGTATTATGAATTTATTGAGTATGGCCAATGACCGAAAAGTGCCAGCTGCAGATGACTTTTTCCCTGTGCTCATTTATGTTATTATTAAGGCCAACCCCCCTTGTTTATTGTCAACCATCCAATATGTTAACAGTTTCTATGGTGAGCGTGTAACTGGAGAAGAACAATATTGGTGGATGCAGTTCTTCTCTGCAGTAAAATTCATTAAAACAATGGATTGAAGGAACCATCAAAATTTACAATGATAAAAAGTTGTAAATGACAAACTTACTAATCAATATTGTCAACATTTTTGGCTTAGTTGTTGACTAAGTGATGACATTTCTACACTGTACAACTGTGATTATATCACAGGAACTGCTACAATAATAGAACTTATTTCATCCAGTTTAGCTATTCAGATGCCATCCATCATCAGTATTGGTTTCTGTAACAGACCTACAATACTGGCTGTATCAGTTAGTTGTAGTATTATGTCTCCTCTTCTAGCACCCGGGTTGTGTTATGCTAAAAGGAAGGAGCAGACCATTACAATAGGTATGTTGGCACCAGGAAGACATTTGGGCGAAACAGGTAGGTGTGCAATCTAAAGAAACGAAAGGGTTGTGTAAGCTATTTGCTCAATCATTTAATTGATGCATGTAATAAAATTTTTCAGCTAGATCATTGTCAGTTAATTTTCAGCTGTGACAGTACATTGACATTTCTTAAATTGTTTAATCATAAACAGATTCTAGTTTCATAATAATACACTAAATATGAAGTTATTCAAATGTAGCTCTTTAAACTCTTGGAGCTATGGAGGGCATAAAAAAACTGCTGGAATTCTTTGTAAAATAATATTTGTATAGACAGAATGTATATGATTTCCATGTGCAGTTTTGTGAATTTGCTTGTTTTTCCTGCCACCATTAAAGAACAAGTTTCTTTTTGACTTCCTTCTGGTGTTCCTTCTACCTTCATGCCAAACTTGCCTCCTTCCTTTTTACATTACCCCAGTTCTACAGTTGGATAACATATACTATATTCATTTACAGAAAAAATATTGTCAAGGGCTATTCTGTTATTAAAACTGTGAGTCATAAGAAAATAGTCGTTTTCTTTTGTTTTTGTTTTTTTTACATGTTGATGATGAGTAAATTTTCGCTGCTGTTAGCCCTTCCAGATTATTGATGATGAAATGATGGTTTATCAGAAGATATTCAATATGAGTATTTTTTTTTCTCAATCAGGAATTTTCAGCAAAAACAAAATAATTTGCTAAGTTATTTACATTAAAATAATTGAGCTAATGAAGCAGACTCTACATGGCTGCTTGCCCTGTTAGAAAAAAACAGTCAAATTTCCCTCAAATCGTACTCTACCAATTTAAGAGGACATAAGGTAGATTATTGCTGAAATTAAAATGGGATGGTCGCAGCTGTAATACCTTTGATCAAAGGCTGACTTGAGACTAAACATTAAATTGATATTAAGATATACTGTCCTTTGAGTCATAATATATATTTAAATTTCTTCTTTTGAACTTTTTGTTTTCACCAGGTGAAACTAAAGATGTATTAGATCGTTTTGATGTATTTGAAGAACTTCCTGATGAATCAATGGATTCCAATAACTCTGTTGTTTCTATAATTGATTCATTGTTAACTTCTGCCTGTGGTATATGATCTTGAGGAGAGGTTGGGTCAAGGCTCTTTTCATTTACATTCTTTAAGTAACTGGTGTGAACATTATCTTCTTCAGAACTAGAAAATTCTGAATGAACAGTATCTGTGATATTTTGCATACTAATGTTAGAGTTACTGTTGAAACTACTGTCCATATTATTTAGAACTCTATTTGGGTCTGTTAAATCTAACATATCACAAAGTAAAGTTGTCTGTTCATTGATCTGTATGTCTGAGCCATTTTCACTCTGCACAAAATTTTCTGGGATGGTAAGATCTCCACCAAAATCATCGATTATATTTTGTATGTCTTCATCAGTTGCTGTGAAATCATACCTGGGGACCAATAGATAAAAAAAGAAAAAAGCTGATAAGAATACATGAAATGACCCAACATCAGCTGACAAATTTAAATGTAATTTTGCTGAACAATGTCTATTAAATAATTCAACATTCCGTGGAGGCGCAATGGCCCAGTGGTTAGGGCAGTGGACTCACGGTCATAGGATCGCGGTTTTGATTCCCAGACCGGGCGTTGTGAGTGTTTATTGAGCGAAAACACCTAAAGTTCCACGAGGCTCCGGCAGGGGATGGTGGTGAACCCTGCTGTACTCTTTCACCACAACTTTCTCTCACTCTTACTTCCTGTTTCTGTTGTGCCTGTAATTCAAAGGGTCAGCCTTGTCACACTGTGTCACGCTGAATATCCCTGAGAACTACGTTAAGAGTACATGTGTCTGTGGAGTGCTCAGCCACTTGGACATTAATTTCACGAGCAGGCTGTTCCGTTGATCGGATCAACTGGAACCCTCGACGTTGTAAGTAACGGAGTGCCAACAACAACAACAATTCAACATTCCAATCAATTATAAGATCTAAAAGTTATACCGTTCATCAGTTCCAGGTCCAGGCATGTAACAGTTGGACCTATGCAAGTTTAGTAAATGGTTTGTTGATTTTAGAACAGCTAACCATTCAGGGTCTAACTGTAGCTTTAAAGGTTTTCTGTGAGGAATATCTAAAATCTGAAGTTGAAAAGACAAAAAAAATTTATATTAATTCAATTGTAGAAAAATATTCCTGTCTTTGACACATAAATAACATAAGCTACAATAAGTATTTGATTTGCAGTGTTTGCCTCATGATCACAAATTCAACCAAGCAATGTCTAGAAAAAATTTTTTTTTTTAAATTTATCTAAAATGGGTGCGGGAGTGGCTGTGTGGTAAGTAGCTTGCTCACCAACCACATGGTTCTGTGTTCAGTCCTACTGCGTGGCACCTTGGGCAAGTGTCTTCTAATATAGCCTCGGGCCGACCAAAGCCTTGTGACTGGATTTGATAGACGGAAACTGAAAGAAGCCCGTCGTATATATGTATATGTGCTTGTCCCCCCAACATCACTTGACAACCGATGCTGGTGTGTTTACGTCCCCGTAACTTAGCGGTTCGGCCGATAGAATAAGTCCTGGGGTCGATTTGCTCGACTAAAGGCGGTGCTCCAGCATGGCCACAGTCAAATGACTGAAACAAGTAAAAGAGAGTAAGACAATTACCTGTAAGAAATCTCTTCTCGGTAAACATTTATCAAGTGAAAGAAATTTGGTTTTTGATTTAAATTCACCACTTTCAGTCTAGAAATATATGGGGAAAAAATAAGAAAACAAAACAGTAAGCAAATGTTTTAAGTTTAGTAGAAATAATAAGCAATTATTCAGTTCACTTTAACTGAGCTTTAAAATTTTGGAATGTGGATGAAGGGAATCTAGTGAAAGGAGACATGGCTAAAACTCAGACCTTACATTGTCAGGAAAAGGCTATTTTGATAGAAATGCTATCAAAGAGCTATCATCTTATGTCTGTTAAGGAATGGATGTGTTATTATAGACCAAATCATAGTGAGTAGCATGTACACAGAAGGCTATATTAAGATGGTTATTTATTCAAAGTTGAAGAAGAATAGTACCAGAGATATTTGAAGAAAACCCTGCACCTCCAGTGGCAGAACAGACAGAGGAATATTCTTTTCTACTCTTGGCACAATGCCCAAAATTTTTGGGGAAGGAGGGGGGGGCAATTAGATCAACCCCAGTATGCAACTGGTACTTAATTTATTGACCCTGAAAGGATGAAAGGCAAAGTCGACCTCAGCGGAGTTTGAACTCAGAACATAAAGACAGACGAAATACCTGGTGTGCCAATGATTCTGCCAGCTAGCTGCCTTAGAGGAATATTATTGTGCAAGAGTAAGGCCCTATACCATTCTTTGAATCTATATTTACACATCAGCTGTGATGAACTGGTCATATTGTGCAAATGCTCATCATCAGCTTCCAAAAACAATTGTCTATGCAGGAAAACATATGAAGAGGGCAAAGGAAGTGGTATCTAGATGTACTGAAAGGAAATTCACACAGGTATCAATGTGTACAAGTTTGTGTCTTTTCATAAATAACTGACACAAGTGGAAACAGAGATTAGTTTCAGCCTTTCAGGGTCATAAAAGAAAAAAATCTAGGGTAGTGGAATGGCAAAAATGTTAGAACGAATAATCACTAAGCTTCCCTTCTGACGATCTAACAGCAAAACCTGCAACAACACTGGTGACAAGTTGTATTGGGCCTAAAGTGGTGGCCTTCCCCACAGACTACATCAATGATGTATATAAGAAATTTGAAGATTATTTTTTTTAATTATCTCTCAGTAACAACATCAGGAGTTTGCCTTAAAATTTTCACTTCATAAATAGCAAGTTAGTTTTTGTTTGTGGCAGATGTTCAGGTGCAATAAAGACTGTAAACAAACAGGAAACAACTTCTATCTCATTCCAGGGTGAAAAACTAGAGGTAGTCGATAGCTTCCGCTATCTGGGCGACCAAGTTAGTAGTGGGGGTGGGTGCGCTGAAAGTGTAGCTGCTAGAATAAGAATAGCCTGGGCAAAGTTTAGAGAGCTCTTACCCCTGCTGGCGACAAAGGGACTCTCACTCAGAGTAAAAGGCAGACTGTATGACGCATGCGTACGAACGACCATGCTACATGGCAGTGAAACATGGGCTGTA
>NC_068982.1:129560288-129564559 GCF_001194135.2 Octopus bimaculoides
AAAAGACACCATTTCGAGCGTGGCCGTTTTCGTGCGGGTGACACGTAAAAGCACCCACTACACTCTCTGAGTGGTTGGCGTTAGGAAGGGCATCCAGCTGTAGAAACTCTGCCAAATCAGACTGGAGCCTGGTGTTGCCATCCGGTTTCACCAGTACTCAGTCAAATCGTCCAACCCATGCTAGCATGGAAAGCGGACGTTAAACGATGATGATGATGAAATAGAATGTTCATATGTCTGATTTTACATCCATCTTTCCAGAGCTTACATGATATATTTAAAACAGAATTATTATGCAATCGTTAGACATCAAACTGCATCACTTCAATATTGAAAAATGTAAAGATCTGCTAGAAATAAAAAACAGGCTATACAAAAATATATTACTGAAGTATTGTTCTGCAGCCAGATGCCCTTCCTGCCATTAATTCTTTTTTATCTTTTTAGGAAGGGATGTCTTATTTTACATGTTTTGCTAGCTTGGGTTGGACGATTTGACTGAGGACTGGTGAAACCAGATGGCTACACCAGGCTCCAATCTGAAGTGAGCAGACAATTTGTTGAAAGTGACACCAGTAATACTGCTCGGAGCTTACATAGAGCACAAATGTAAACAAACACAGGCTCACGTGTGTATGTGTGTGTAATATGCATATGACTGGCTTCCTTCAGTTTCCATCTACTCTAGCCCTAAATTAACTAAAGCCCAAGGTGCCATGCACTGAGATTGAAACCAACCCACAGCTAAGCTTGCCTCTATTATGAGTGAGAAATCATTCATCTTTTGAACATGTAAAAATATATAATGGGAAGTGTGTCTGTAAGTTTCAATAAAAAAAGAAAATGTTCGACTTCACCTTAATTCATATGTATCTAATAATATTATAAGGTACAGGCATGAACTACACAGTCGAGAAGTTTACATATTTTCAGGTTCAGTCTTACTGTGGTACTTTGAGCAAGTGTTTTCTACTCTAGCCTTGGGTTGACTAAAGCCTGGTGAGTGGATCTAGCAGACAGAAACTGGAAGAAGCCTGTAGTGTATATATATATGATGGACTCTACTGTCAAAGATGACATATGAGCGTTCAACTTTTGCTGAATGGCCTCCACAAATGTATGTGCTGTACATTAGCTTACTCCTTCCATCAAATCAACATTACCTGAACAGGTACACAGTGTACCACACATCAGGTGGTAAAGTGTTTTGGTCAAGAATGCACCACCCAGTCTAGGAATTGAAACTAAGATCTCGCTGTCATGAGTGCAACACCCTAACAACTAGGCCATGTGTTGACACTATATATTGACATGAGTGCGTATCTCCTTATCTTGATATGATGTGACAGTTGTGTCAGTGTTGAGCAAGCAGTGCCCTTCATTTCCAATTCTCTGTAAAAACATCTGGACATGGGAAAATATTACTTTATTTGGAAAAAGTGATTAGTGACAGGAAGGGCATCCAGGCATGGAAAATCTTTCTCCACAAATTCCCTCTGGCCCATGCAAACATAAAAAAAGGGGACGTTTTAGATGTTGAGATCTATTGTTTGAAGAGTTTAATAATTATTTAAAACATATTTACCCTATGAGGCACAATAGCAGAAAATTTTACATGTAGATGGGCAGAAAACCAGTATGTTGGTTGAAGGATGTAAAGAAGTTCCTCAGCAGGTGGACTACCTAATGTGTTAGTCTCAATGTCATTTTCCAGAAATTTCTTCTTTCGAAGGAGATCTTTGAGATCCCCATATTTATGAATTCCACGTGGCCAATCATGTGATAACATTATATCAACATGCCGCTTGATCTGTAAATAGATACAATTACATAAATTGTTTAGTGACAGCTTTCTATAATGAAATCTTAAAAAGAAAATTTAAATAAGCAGCAGTTTAAAACATTTTAGTTCTGACATTATTTTTTTTCTTTTCTTTTGAAAGATATAGGAATAAATTTAAAAGCTATCTTAATGATCATTCTCTATCTTAAAATTACCTGTTTCATTCGGAAAAATTCTAAGTTCCGAACATGGTAGACAGATCGTTTTGTCTCTTCTGTGTAAGGTGGATGTTCATAATGGCCTACAATATGAGAATGACAAAATTCATTGATTTTGATCACAAAATGATATATTTAAAACACAATTATCATGCAATAGTTAGACATCAAACTGCATCGCTTTAATATAGAAAAATGTAAAGATCTACTAGAAATAAAAACTGTGGATCTCAAATAAATTTAAAGTTTCAGATTCTAACTTTTGAGTCAAGGTATTAAACTATTGCAATTCATACCATCCTATTGCCTTCTTACTATGAATATTTTCTGTTGTTATCTACTGACATCTTTCATTGTTTCCTAAAAATTCAGCCCTTGCATTAGACTCAAAATGTACAGTAAAGAGATTACGAAATATACTTAGCAACTTAATACAATCTTACATTATTTGATTCTACTGGCAGCAACCAATCTGCCATTGCTGTAGCATTTGCTAACTTAAAATGTTTTATTAACAAATAACTTTTTGAAAAAAAAAACCTGTGATGAAATTCCTCCAAAAGCAGAGTAATCAATTTTCACCATTGTAAGGCCAAATGGAAGTAACAAAATCTGAATATTTTTGTTTCTATATTTAATGCTTCACCTTTCAAGGTTATTACAAGGACAGAAATAATTTGGTTAAGTTCAGCATTTGAAGAAGATTGGATTAGAACAATCCAAAATGGCAGAGATACAGGACATCTCGGAAAGATGAAAGTCTCCTCAACAGGGAAAACACAGTAAAGAAGATGACGATAGTTAGAAATGTTTGGGAGAGAAGCTACAGATAATATCAGAAGGATGAGGAACAGAGTAGATTATATATAGTCACAGAAACCATTTTGTGCAAAGAGTACAACATTCAATGATGATGATGATGATGATGAGTACAATTAAGACACAGAATATGAGGTTTACTAGTTAACAGGTGAGGGATTAAGTCAGATAGGGAGGGAAAAAATTCCTTGCATGTTTTTATATTAATGTTGGAAAATTATTATATCAATGTAGTTTTACCTCTATAAAAATCTTGCCCTTTATAAATCCCTGATAATCCACCAATACGGACACCACCAAACTGAACAATAGAAGCATAACCTATAACAGAAAACAAAACCACTGCATGACAAATTAAGTTATCTTTACACTCTTCAGCCATTTTATCTAGTTCAGTATTGTCAAACAGTTACTGAATATTTAAGTAAAAAAATAACCCTGAAATATAATCATATGAAGCCCAGACAAAGAGACATGAGAACTTTCACACACACACACATGATGGACTTTTAGTTCGTACCTACCAAATTCACTCACAAGGCTTTTGGTTGGCTCAAGGCTATTGTAGAAAACACTTACCCAAGGTGCTGCACGGTGGGACTGAACTTGAGACCATGTGGTTGGGAGATGAACTTCACCACATGGCTATACCTTTTCATTTTAGTGAACAATTCCTAGCCATGACTTTCTGGTGGAAAGTATAGAGAGTAATTGCCAAGAGACTATGTGTAGTTAGAATCATGTAGAAGCTATTGTGACTAAAGTGGTAATTTTTCATTCACAGAACATATTAAGTTATAAATATTTTTTGAATTTATCACTTCATCTTGAATGTGCCCATGCATACATGCAGAAGTATTATGTTATGTTGACTAACACTTCAACTTATATGATTCATTACTGCATGTCAGAGTGTGCAGCCAGGCAGAGGTAAGTACAAATATCTGTAGGTTGTGTTTAGTCATTTGGCCAACTGTCTTTCATGCCACAGATCTGCTTGATCACAGCTGACCTGGCACTACACAACACCACAAACAAATTGAAAGAGTTGAAAATAAAAACAAATTTGATATCAAAATATAAACAATAACTGGTAATAGTTTCTTTAGTAATAACATGACTGATTGAATCATTAACTTACCGAGATAATAAATATTTGGAGCCAACCAGCCACCATAAGGTAATTCTTGCATGTAATTGGAGGCTTCATGATTCCCTCCAATGATAATTGTGAGAACTGGAGCAACTTTTTCCCCGTTATAATACCTAGAGAAAGAGTATTAACATCAATAATTCACAATCCAAAATGGCTAACTGTTTTTAAATTGAAGACTAGGAAGCAAAACTTGATGCAAATTTTAAGAAAAGTATTTCTAATGATGTACTCAGTATCATAATTCTAGAAAGTAAGTAAAACTATTGGTAAATATTTCTCAACGTTTTTTTTTTTT
>NC_068982.1:129564569-129571379 GCF_001194135.2 Octopus bimaculoides
TTTTTTTTTTTTTAGTTGCAATTAAAAAAATATGATATACTTATTAACTTAAGAGTGCTTATATTCAATGTAAATTTTTATGTCCTCAGAAAAATCTAATGATTAGTATTTTAAAACAACAAAAATAAGTACATACTTATAAAATGAATTCATTTTTTGAAATTTCTTTGGTACAGCCATACATTTCATATCACTTTCATATCTGACAGCTTGAAAATCACCACAAATTAAGAGTAGGTCAACCTTGATGTTTTCTTTCTTTTCAATATGCTGAATAGTTTCATAAATTTTGTCCAGCTCCCCATGAGCACAACCCTCAACAGCAATCTTCATTTTTATGTCAGACCAAAGCTGAAAAAGAAAATGAAAAGATTGTTATATTCATAACAACTTTTATCTTTTATTTGTTTCAGTCACTAGGCTGTGGCCATGCTGGAGCACTACCTTGAAGAATTTTAGTTGAGCGAATTGACTCCAGCACTTAGGTTTTTAATTTACTGAACCACTAATTTATAGGGACATAAACACACCAACACTGGTCGTCAAGAGGGGGGGAACAAACACAGACACAAAAACATGTGTATATATAGGCGTAGGAGTGGCTGTATGGTAAGTAGCTTGCTTACCAACCACATGGTTCTGGGTTCAGTCCCACTGCGTGGCACTTTGGGCAAGTGTCTTATACTATAGCCTCAGGTCGACCAAAGTCTTGTGAGTGGATTTGGTAGACGGAAACTGATAGAAGCCCGTCGTATATATATATGTGTGTGTGTGTTTGCCCCCCAACATCGCTTGGCAACCGATGGTGGTGTGTTTCCGTCCCCGTAACTTAGCGGTTCGGCAAAAGAGACCGATAGAATAAGTACTAGGCTTCCAAAGAATAAGTCCTGGAATCGATTTGCTTGACTAAAGGCGGTGCTCCAGCATGGCCACAGTCAAATGACTGAAACAAGTAAAAGAGTAAAGAGTATCATCGTTTAACGTCTGCCTTCCATGCTAGCTTGGGTTGGACGATTTGACTGAGAACTGGCGAAATAGAAGGCTGCACCAGACTCCAATCTGATCTGGCAGAGTTTCTACAGCTGGATGCTCTTCCTAACGCCAACCACTCCAAGAGTGTAGTGGGTGCTTTTACATACCACCGGCACGAGTGCCAGTCAGGCGGTACTGGCAACAGCCATGCTCAAAATGGTGTTTTTTACGTGCCACCTGCACAGGAGCCAGTCCAATGGCACTGGCAACGACCTCAGCACAATAGGCTTCTTTCAACCTCCAGCTAGCACCAAATCCACTCACAAGGCTTTGGTCAACCCAACTCTATAGCAGAAGACACTTGCCCAAGGTGCCATGCATTGGGATTGAACCTGGAACCATGTGGTTGGGAAGCAAGTTTCTTACCAAACAGCCATGCCTGTGCCTATAACTGATATTTCTTTTCTATAACAGAAATTTTTGTTTCATTTCTTTGAGAGGATACATTCAAATAGTTTTCTTTTTGCTTGCACCAGTGACATAGGCAGAAAGCTAACAGAGCAATTAGACCGGAGTCTTTTGGATACAGATATAGTTTAAGATAGATGGCAGAAGAACTATCAACTAACTCCACAATAATTGTGTGAAAAATTCGTGTGTCTTGTGTTGATAAGAAAGAGAGAAAACTAAGGTTGGATTTTCTTTGAGACTGATTTAATTGTGAATAAAATAATCAATAAAAAGCTAAGAAACCAGAAGGTGCATGGTCTAGTGATTAGGGTGTTGGCACTCGTGATTAGGGTGTTGGCACTCGTGATCAAGAGATCATAGTTTTGGCTGCCAGACCAGCTGTGCATTATGTTCTTAAGCAAAACACTTCATTTCATCTTGCTTCAGTCCACTCAGCTGTAAATGGGTAACCTTGTGATGAATTGGTGTACAAAGGTGAGATGGTGACTCAAGAAAATCACCTGAATGGCGGTCTTGTGAGCCATCTTTTTCTGAATCTGTGATTAAAAGGGTGAATAGTACCTGTACTGTGAATCCTGGCTGGTTGAGATTGGTTGTTCAACTACGTTGAAGGAGAACGATAAGTTTCCTGTATTGCCAACTAATTCAGAAAATACAGGCATGGCCATGTGGTTAAGAAATTTGCATTGCAACCATGTGGTTCTGGCTTTGATCCCATGACAGCATCTTTTATGGTAGCTTTAAATTCTGTGAGTGGAATTTGGTAGCTGGAAACTGTGCAGAATCATGTGTGTATGTATGTGTGTGTTTGTGTGAATATACATATACACACACATATACATTTATATATATATATATACTTTTCTACTCTAGGCACGAGACCCAAAATTTTGGGAGAGGGGGCCAGTTGATTAGATCAACCCAGTATGCAACTTGTACTTAATCTATTGACCCTGAAAGGATAAAAGGCAAAGTCGACGTCGGTGGAATTTGAACTCAGAACATAAAGACAGATGAAATACCGCTAAGCATTTTGCCCGGCATGCTAGCGATTCTGTTAGCTTGCTGCCTTACATACATACACACATATATATATATTAGTCCCACCCATGCTAGCATGGAAGGCGGATGTTAAAAGAACCTGGAACCATGTGGTTGGTAAGCAAGCTACTTACCACACAGCCACTCCTGCACCTATATATATATATATAGACAGCTATGCTACATGGTAGAACATAGGACCCTTTATTTTTCAGAGCCTCTGAAACTGGTGGGAGAAAAGGAGGAAGATATTCTTAAATCAGGCCCAAATGTTTGCATCTGAGTGAACTCTTAGTAATGATACTGCAGGATCAGATGGTGGTGTTAAACTGGGCAATGGATCAAGTCTATAAACCAAAACCTCAGAATGCAAAGGGCTCAAACAAACACCACAAGACATCTTGTTCTATGCACTAACAATTCTGTTAATTCCCACAACTTCAGGCTGGTTTTATTTTATCAATTCTGAATGGATGAAACGTAAAGTTAACTTTAGCGAGATTTGAAATCTCCCTAAAAAGCTGAAGCAAATGATTCACATGGTGAAAGAGGAAACATGTTACCTAAAAAATACCAACAAACTTCAACAGAACAAGCTACATTTAGTCAAAATATATTTTGAATAAACTAGCCGCCTTACTTTAATACTGATATCGTCTTGTTATTAAACACAGTATAGTCATAAGAGATATCTTCAGATGAATGCCACAGTTAATTTGGCCTTTTGTATTTGCATTCACTATGATGCACTGGTGGTTATTTTATAGTGTACATGAAGGGGAATTTAAAAAAAATCATTGAATGTAATTTGGGAAGGAATAATCAGACTAATAAGCAGAATTAGTAGCAAATAATTATACTAATTATATAAGAGAAGCTACACAAATAAGACTAATAACTGATGAGAGAATGTATTACTTTTATATATATATATATATATTGTTTTGTAAAAATTACTACAAAATAAACACTGTGTGAACATGACAGTTTTCAGAAAAGAGAAAACAGCATTTCTAATTCACAAAACAAAATGAGATGGTAAAACAGGTGATGCAAGGGAAAATATGTGCTGATGTGTGGTTAATCAGGTTAATTAAATTCATATATGGAGCTTAATTAAAACAGAATAAATAGGATTTAGGACACTAATTTCTGTTTTTTCTTACTTGTATTTTTGTATTGTAATTCCTAACGACAGAATTCAAGACAATTCTTATGATAATTTCTATTAACAGTAAACTGGTTCTAACTGCAAAATGATAGCTAAGTGTATTAGTTCATTAGAATTTATGGCATAGTAAATCAACAAATTTACTGAGGACTTTATTCTATCTTTTCTAGGTAGCATGAGGTAGATCAAACTTACTCGGGTTTATAACATGTTGGATCATATATTTAGAGAACGTACATAACCATTGTAGATGGATCTTGCCACACTACACATTGTCTCAGACTTGTAAAAAATAAAAATAACAGTAAAAATTTGAAGCCAAGTAGAGCAAGGTCAATGACTGCGTGAGTAAACAGTTACCATTTCCACATCTTGTAAGCACAGTGCTTACATGTTGTAGGTTCCAGTTCAACTTGTTGCTTGCTAATTTTCTTTTGTTTGATTGTGCTAGCTGGTCGTTTTATTGAATTGCTAGATAAAATTCTTTAGAAGTTATTAAAAAGAATGATATAGACTATAGACTGAAAAAAAAAAAAAAGCTTCGAAACGGTTAGGTGGCCAAAAAATAATTTTGCCCATCTTAAGGAATGACAAATGTCACAAATAGCATTACGAATCATCTTCTAAAGATGTGTGTGGTGTGTGAGAGAGAGAGAGAGAGTGTGTGTGTGTGTGTGTGTGTGTGAACATGGTCTTCCCCTCTTATAACAAATTTTTGTGAAAAATGATCCAAAGTTGCATATGTTTGAGCATTACTTTCAAAAATAAATCTTTTAACCAAGTAAACAACGGAAACCAAAATTTGGTTAACACGACCTTAGAATCGTTTACCACTTTAGCATCAGTCTTCAGTTTGCCTAAAATATTTCGTTGCCAAAATGAACAGTGCACTTAGTTACTTTAAATATTTAGAACAACTTGAAAAAAATCGACGATGATAGTTCCTTCCTCTTATTTACGATTCAAATAAGCGCGTTTGTCTTGACAATTTTTAAGCAAGCTTGCCGAGGTATCAAAAACAAAGTTCTCACTTGCAACTTTCGCTCCAGACTTTTCAGAATGTTAACTTTGAATATCGAAATGCTAAGATTAAACACCTTAATATTTACGTTTCTTTTTAGATAAGAATATTACCTAAAACGTGTTAATGTCTCCGGATTCGGTAAATTTTTACCACCTCACCCCTACGCACGTGTTAATAGTTGAACATCATTGGATGTATGTCTTTATATATTGATTATTAAACAAAACGGTAAAAATTTACCAACAAAACTGACCCAAAACGATTGCATGTGACCCACGAGCCAACGTAAGAGCTTATATGTGTTCGCTCGACCTGCAATATACAACAAAATCTATCAAATTATAGTTACCGTCTTCAAAGAGGGGAAAAATTAATGCTTCTGGATACACTGTGCATGAGAAAGGGGGCAGGATGATCACAGCTGAAACGCTTCCGCTCATAAGTTTGCAGGATTAGAGCTTTTCTTGAGTTAATTAACAACGAAGATTTAAGAGAACTTGTTATATCAACACATTCGAGAACAAAATATTATCAAATAGTCTATAAAGCAGTCCCTACACACAGTATCTCATGTTTTAAAATTCGAAATGTCTGTTTACTGTTTAAAATTTTAAGGTAAATGAAGAAATTGAAATAGTATAAAAGAAGAGGAGAAAATAAAAGAAGAGATTGTTTGTAGATAGGCAATATTAGCAGTGGAATTATATATAGAAAAATATGACCCATTCTATGGCAAAGGAGAAACATTTAGCACACGGATGAAACAAAAACAGTGATATTTCATGTAATCGATTAATTTCATAATTAATAATAAAGTTTAAAATTAAAAACATTGATGCGACTTACGATGTGAAATGTGATAAAACTATGCAAGCAGAGCTAGCATACTGGTTTACGAAACTAAGGTTTTAGCTTTGTAAGAAACCAAATAAATTTACGAAAATGTTTCGTCTTTGCGACGAACACGTAGAGAGGAATCGAGCCAACGACAGAGCTTCTACAGCTACGTGGGCGATCAGCCTCGTAGAAATAGCCGCCAATTTATACTAGTTTTAAAAAAAACCACACGTCAGGATAATCTTTCTTTAAGGATATATATAAATGCTGGGTTGAAAAATGAAGTCAGGAATGTACAAAAATAAACTTGGCTATCCTGGGTAAACGAAACGAATAATTTACTTTAACGTAAACAACTGGAATGCTTTTAATCATGGTATGACTGGGCAAGAATAATATCGCTGCTTCTATTTCATATTCGCTTTTGGTCATGTCTGTTCGCTCAGCGATTGCCTGAGGCTTAACAATAATGTAGAGAATTGATCAGGGCGATCCTTCGGTATTGGTATACAGAGTGTCGGTGTGAGAAGACGTCATTCACTCTCTTTTACAGCCTAGTCTCTTTAACTATGTCATGATGTCATGAGGGAAAGATGTTAGGGTGAATGCTATTGTTTACCAATACCGAAAGATTGTCGGCTAGATCTGAAATTGACAAGAAGCGCCAAATCTGAAAGTAAATTTTCAGAGTAACACCCGCACGATTTTCACTAAGAAAAATCAAAAACTCCGATTTTTTGCGTGGAATCAAGTACCCTGACCTAATATGCTGCAAATCCCTTATTTTGGTTCAGAAAGGATGGGGGTGCGAAGAGGGAGACTCTCCCGTCCCGGATTCATTGGAAATTGGGCACTATCATGCTATTAGCTGTCAGAAGTGAACGTGCTCACTGCCTGCTAGTGAAGTATCTGTTTGTCTGCCTGTCTGCCTGCTGGCCTGTCGATTCTTTGTCTACTGACAGCTAATACCATGACTGGCCGGAGCGAGCTATATGTCTGTCTGTCTCTCTCTCTATCTATCTATCACTCGAAAGTTCGCGCGTCCGCGCTAGCTAGTCGTGAGTAGAAACCCAAATTTAATATAAAAACATATTTCCTGAAATTGCAAATTATTTAAAATATAAAAATATAATTTTCAACAGAGAGAATTTATCAAAATAGAAAACAAATGAAGTTTGAAGTTTAAAAATAATAGGATCGACCACTCACGACTAGCTAGCGCGGACGCGAGTACCCTTATACTCTGTGTTTTCAAACGCATGGATATAGGTGTCAAATTTGTTCCAATAACTTT
>NC_068982.1:129571790-129578391 GCF_001194135.2 Octopus bimaculoides
ATTAGGGTTTTGTAGCATATTAGGATGTCACAGGAATTCATTCAACGAAAAAAATAAAATTTCCAATGATTCTGAGACGGGGGGGGGGACTTTCGCCCCTCCCTTTCCGAACTAAAGTCAGTGATTTGCTGCATATTAGGAGGTCAGGGTACTTGATTCCATGCAAAAAATCCGAGTTTTGCTCTGAAAATTTACCCTGAAATTTAACATGGACTTATACAAAACCAGTTACTTTCCTATTATCGACAGCCAATTTTTTTTTTTTTTTTTTACTAAAGGATTAGTAAATAAACTATTACACTCAAAAAATGAATGTAATAGTTGATCAATGGACTTTTGGAATAGCTATCTCTGTCTCATGGAAACGAAAAAGGGCAAGGAACTGGGTGATTGTTTAATATGTTATTTACTAATACTTTAGTAAATAAATAAAAATTGGTTTGTACCTTAAAATAAAGTTTAAAAATTATAATCATGTGCCGGTGGCACATGTAAAGACATTCGACCGAGTTCGTTGCCAGTGCCGCCGGACTGGCTCCTGTGCAGGTGGCACGTAAAATACACCATTTTGAGCGTGACCGTTGCCAGTACCACCTGACTGGCCTTTGTGCTGGTGGCATATAAAAGCACCCACTACACTCTCAGAGTGGTTGGCGTTAGGAAGGGCATCCAGCTGTAGAAACTCTGCCAAATCAGATTGGAGCCTGGTGTAACCATCTGGTTCACCAGTCCTCAGTCAAATCGTCCAACCCATGCTGGCATGGAAAGCGGACATTAAACAATAATGATGATGATGATGATTTTGAGATTGCTGGTGTTCATGCTCTGAGAAAGGCATGAACATCACATAATTTCGTTTTCATTCATCTCCAAATCAGAGACACTTAAATAAGAGCAATATTTTTCTTTCAGTTGTGGCAAACACTCATGATGATCCAAGTTTGCAATGTGCACCAGATTCTCTAACATCTTTTCTCTTTGCTTTTGCCGTCAGTGTTTTAGAGAAAGGTATGAACGTCACAACTTCTTATTCTCCTATATGAGGCTTGTTGGGATTTAGTGTGGAAGCTAATGTTTTGCTTTATTACTACTACAATCCATGGGTGCTGGATCAACAGGAAATCATAGTTTTTGTCATAATGCTGAGTTTGAATTCACCTGCAGCCAAAGCTGCCTACAACAGATCAATATTTTATCAACAGAGATATTTATCTCTCATCCACAAACTATTATGGAGCTGTCCGCCTGACTGGCCCTCGTGTTGGTGGCACGTAAAACACCCACTACACTCTGAGTGGTTGGCATTAGGAAGGGCATCTAGCTGTAGAAACTCTGCCAAATCAGATTGGAGCCTGGTGTCACCTCCTGGTCCACCAGCCCTCAGTCAAATTGTCCAACCCATGCTAGCATGGAAAGCAGACGTTAAACGATGATGATGATAATGAGGAGGAGGACCAGTTCTACATTCTCAGCTGACTCTGACTCAGTTTCCATTATCAATTTCTGTTTTACTTCCATTAAGCAGTGTTGAATTTCATCTCAGTACTGCAAGTTAATGAAACATTTGTCCATAGCTCTCACTGGTTGCTTCTTATGATTTTAGTGGAATAATCATTTACTGATAAGGTTCAGTAAACTAAAAACAGTGACGTCCCTTCGATCTCTCTTTTACTGAATCTTTTGCTAAAATCTTTGGATATACTCTGTAGTAAACTTTTGTATGAAAATTAACCACTGCTAGCATGCCGGTAATTTATATGGAGGAAATTATAGCTATAACTTGATACTTGACTATTTAACTTTTAAATATCTCACATGAGCCAGTTTCTCTTTCATCTTGCAAGTGTTACATCTCACCTTTTATAAATCTGGTCTCGTGTAGAAGCAAAAAAACGTTTAATTTCAATCCATTGAAAAGATATTTAGAATATGATAGAGACAGAATTAATGGGCTTTTTTGGTTGCTAAACAAAGACTGCAAGAGGCTAGATGATAGTCTCCTAGTTGAGGTGGGTAGAAGCAAAATTTCAAGTTGATTCCAATTTTGCACAGCGTTACTACAGAATCATATGCATAAAATATTTCCAAGTTATATGAGACCAGCCAGTTATGTCAAGAAGAGATCATTATAGTAACAATACAAAAAACCAAAATAGGAAGAAGCATGTCTGTGGACTGAAGACTGGAATGTATCTGTATGTGACTTTGTACCTTTCTATGGATGTGGTCTAGCTACTGTGTGTGTGTGTGTGTGTGTGTGTGTGTGTGTGTGAGAGAGAGAGAGAGAGAGAGAGAGAGAGAGAGTATAGCTCCCAGATGTAGGAGCTATACTCCTTTATGCATCTAACCTGAGCTTTGTAGGATATCTGCAGTTGTTGGGGACTTAAGTATTTCCTAGCTCTGAAGAGAAGAGCCAGTTGTTGAGATTTCCTAGCTTTATTAAAGATATGCTTTCACCAGTAGAGATCTTTGGAAATAGTGAGGCCTAGCATTTGGAATAAACATAAGGGCTCTAGTTCTATTATACTTGTGTTTAGAGGGTTGAGGTTCAATATTTGGAGGATGCTTTCAAGGTGTCTTTTTATGTAGTAAGTGCATGTTTGACATGTGGTATTAGGCTTGCATGTGGATGACGCATGGTTGGAAATATTAGGGAAGAATAAAGGGTAGTATCATCTGCAGAAGAGTGAACAATGTTGTATGTGACAACAAGGTCATTTATAGATAGAAAGAAGATAGCATGAGAGAAAACAAAATTCTGGTGAATATTTTAACTTACTCCACTACAGAGAAGTTGGAAGTGCTATGAAGCATTTCAAACACATCAATAATTCTAGGACAATTCAAGAATTGTGTTGGCATCATTTCAGTTTTCAAGTTCCAGTGATGTATCTTATCACATAACAACAACAAGGCCTATTATCATTTTGGTCTGACACCTATAAATAAGTTTATTGGTCCACAACATATCCTTGTATTTACTCTTGCTTATAAATTGATTGATCAACAAGAAGCATAAGTTTTTGTTGATGATTTGTTCTCCCACTTATCTCTTTCTGTCTTCCTCTGTGTTCTTCTTTTCATTGTTACCTTATTATAATTTACCTTGCCAATAGTTGAATTTAAATTGAGCTATAAATCTTACACTGAGTGCACATACACACACACATTCCAATCAATGATTAGAATTATTTACATAGTTGAATCTAGATTTCAGAATTAAATGAAAGACCACTTCAAATATTTCACTTTATGACTTTCTTAAATTAAAGTTCTGTTTAATCAAAACTCTGTTTTCTCCTGAGCCAACAAGTCAACAGACCATCTGTTACACTTTGGCAGCACACATCAACCCTAAGCATTTAAATAAATGATTCTAAGAATTTACTTTGTGATGATTCACATCAGTTTACCAGATAAAGCCTGTTTCCTTAGACATAATTGGTATTATTGATGATTTATTCCAAGATTATTTGCATCCCCCCCAAAAAAATTTGTGTTATTGGAAATTGGCTACACAGTTGACATATCAACATTTTTGTCTGACATGTGAAAGACAATAATTTAGAAAGATCTTGTAATTTTTTTTTTTTTATAGGAGAAATAATACTACTTAAACATTGAAGAATAAAATATTAAATGACAAATCCTGAAGCTAATTCAAGCTGTCAATTCAATCAACCACAACATATTGAGAATCATTGAATAAACTTTAATCCTTTAGCATTTAAACCAGCCATGTCTCGCCCAAATATTCTACCTGTTTTATTTTTATACTGACCAGGTTTGGTCTCTCACACCTAACCTACAATGTCATTCTCAAAATATATAATCACATCATTGACGTCTCAAAGCTACGTGATAATGCATGATTAATTTAAATAATTGTGAATAAATAAGCATTGCATTTGACAGTAGTCTGAATGTTGAGGGGTTAATGAAGTCTGTAGATGTGAAATAGGTTAGTAGATAAGATATTTGACAACCTGTCAAATGTTCAAATCTAATACGTGTGTTTTATTGTGTAATTTAATACTGCTACAATACACTTCTTATGCTACTTTGTCATTGAATCCAAACTTGGAATTCTATTATAACTGCTTGTGATGGCTAGTATAAATCAGTCAATTCTATATTAACCTTTTAGAATTTAGATTAAGCTGTCAAATGTAATGCATGTTTATTCTCATTCATCACTATCATTTAATGTCCATTGTCCACTTGTGCTGGTGGCACGTGAACAAAACATTCAAGCAAGGTTGTTGCCAGTGCCGCTAGACTGACTCCTGTGCAGGTGGCACGTAAAAAACACCATTTGAGCGTGGTCAATGCCAGTACCATCAGACTGGCCCTCATGCCGGTGGCACATAAAAGCACCCACTACACTCTCGGAGTAGTTGGTGTTAGGAAGGGCATCCAGCTGTAGAAACTCTGCCAGATCAGATTGGAGCTGGGTGCAGCCATCTGGTTCACCAGTCCTCAGTCAAATCGTCCAACCCATGCTAGCATGGAAAGCGGATGTTAAACGATGATGATGATGTCCATGCTGGCATGGGTTGGATGGTATGATCAGAGCTGGCAAGCTGGGGAGCTGCACCAGACTCCAGTCTGATTTGGCATGGCTTCTACAGCTGGATGTCTTTCCTAATGCCAACCACTTTATAGAGTGTGCTGGGTGCTTTTTATATGGCATCACATGGGCACTTTTATGTAGCACCACATAGGCACTTTTACATGGCACTGCATGGGCACTTTTACATGGAACTACATGGATGCTTTTGTGTGGCACTGCCATGAGTGCTTTACACCGCAAGCAGGATCAGTTTTAACACTTCTGCTGCAGAGTACAGATCTTCTTCAGTATGGCCAGATACCAGGTATCTCGGTCCTTTGTCATTTTGCCTGAAACGGTCAGCTTCCGGAGGTCATTCGTCAGTACTTCATCCCATGTCTTCCTGGATCTCCCACTTTGAGAGATCAGCACTTCTTTATGGAGCTGTCAGCATCCATCCACATAGCTTGACCAAACCAGTGCAGTCATTTCTCTTGCACACAGCAATTAAGTTCTCTTATGCCTAACTTCTTTCTCAGAACACTGGTACTCTGTCAAACATGTACACTTACATTACACATCCAGTGAAGCATACTAACCTCATTCCTTTCTAACCTTCACATGTCCTCTGCATTCGGGGTCCATGTCTCACTACCATGTAGAATTATTGTCTGTATACATGCACATTGTTTTGAATTAATCATGCATTATCTCATAGCTTCATGATCTCAGTAATATGATTGTTTATTTTTAGAATGACACAGTATAATAGGTGTAAGAGGTTGAATCTGGCTGGTTTGAACATAAACAAGGTCGAATATTTATTGTTGAATATAACCAGTTTAAATTCTAAAAAGTTTAAAGTTATCTAGTATAGAGTATCTGCCCTCAATAGGACACCTTTCTTCATCATATAGAAAACCTCTGAACATTGTACATTTTCATGACTTCAGATATATGAAAGAAAAGTGTCTCCCGGTTGAAAACTGGCACAGCCATTCTACCAAATTTCCAACATGAAATACAATGTTACAAGTAGTAAATTCTAAATTTGCAAAAGAAACAGCAAAATGGAATATCAATGGGCATGTCAATCAATTTATAAATATTTTATCAAACATAAAAACTTGACAATTCAATGCAGTCACATATTACATTTGTAAAGTGTTGACAAACTTATAAAAGACACATAAAACCAAACACATTTTGAAAGATAAGGCTTTTAATATTGATATATGCAAAATAAATTCCAATCAATAAAATATTGTTCAATGGAGCATTATAAACATGTGATTTATAGCTATCTATTTAGTCTATAGGCACACACACAATCATAACATATATATATATATATATATATGCATGCACATACACAAATATATACATACACACACATGTATGTATATATATATATATATATATATATATATATATTATGTATATATATATATATCAATATGTCATAGGTATATATATATACACACACATGCATATCTATATATATTTATATGTCATAAGTATACACACACACACACACATACACATACATATATGCATACATCTACCTTCTACTATAGGTGCAAGGCCTGAAATTTTGGTGGAGGGGTATATAATCGATTACATCAACCTCAGTGCTCAACTGGTACTTATTTAATTATCCCCGAAAATATGAAAAGCAAAGTTGACCTCAGTGCAATTTGAACTCAGAATATAAAGATGGATGAAATGTCATTTGGCATTTTGTTCAGTGTGCTAACGACTCTGCCAGCTTGCTACCTTACATATATTATACATATCATCATCATCTTAATATCTAATTTTCAATATGTATGTATGCATGTATGTATGCATGTATGTATACATGTTTGTATGCATGCATGTGTGTGTGCATGTGTGTCTCTGTGTGTGTCTGAAGCATATGTATATGAGTAGCATATTTATGGTGTCATCTGACTTCAGACTGACCACCTGACAGAATAAAATATACCCTATAATTTTATTTTTCTATTTTGACATACTTCAGTCATTCCTTTATACATACATATATAT